>NC_039292.1:1721906-1724406 GCF_003368295.1 Carassius auratus | reverse complement strand
CGGTCATGACCCACAGCTCATGACCATTGGTGAGAGTAGGAACGTAGATTGACCGGTAAATCGAGAGCTTTGCCTTACAGCTCAGCTCCTTCTTCACCACGACAGACCGGTACAGCGACCACATTACTGCAGAAGCTGCACCGATCCGTCTGTCAATCTCACGTTCCATCCTTCCCTCACTCGTGAACAAGACTCCAAGATACCTGAACTCCTCCACTTGAGGCAGGAACTCTCCACCAACCTGAAGTGAGCAATCCACCCTTTTCCGACTGAGAACCCATGGCCTCGGACTTGGAGGTGCTGATTCTCATCCCAGCCGATTCACACTCGGCTGCAAACCGTCCCAGTGCACGCTGAAGGTCCTGGTCTGAGGAGGCCAACACAACAACATCATCCGCAAAAAGCAGCGACAAAATCGTATGGTCCCCAATTATCTAAATAATTTAATTATCTAAAATTAAATAAAATACAACAAAACCTATTTTGACAATATTATCATTTAAATTTAGTTTAATTTGATGTATTGAATAACTGATACTAACTTTAAATAAAATGTATAAAACAACAGAAATTTATTTTTTACAAAAATGACAAACATGACAAATTACTGAAAGTAAAATGAAAACAGAAAATATTAAAACAAATTAAAATATACATATAAAACTATAATAGTATTTCAATGATGCTAAAATAATAGAAAAAAAATAGAAAAACCACACAGACATATAAAAAAAGACAAAAACAACCAAAAATCACTTAAAACTTTAAATAAAATCAAAGCAAACACTTAAAAATATGAATAAAACTATAATAGTGCTTCAGACTCATTAAAGTTTTAATCTCACAGTTCACACGCTGCACGTTAACTAAAGTAGTTTAAATTATTTATAATATTATTGATGATTCAATGATTTTTAAATACTTTCTATATTTACTTTTTTTTATAATTGTTAAAATAAAATAAAAATACTGGTTTCAGCAAGGATGCATTAAAATGATCAAAAGTGAGAGTAAAAACATTTAGAATCATAAAAAAGATTTCTATTTCAAATTCATCAAGGTTTTTATTCATCAAAGAATCCTAAACACACACACACACACACACACACATATATATGGAGTTATTATGCTAAAAATTCAGCTTTGAATCACAGGAATAAATTACGTCTTCACGTATATTCCAAATAATAATCATTTACTTTAAATGGTAATAATATTTCACAATATTGCTGTTTTTACTGGTATCTATGAGCCAGTAAATGCAGTCTTGCTGAGCATTAGTTGTATTGCGTAGCTCCACAGCGCTGACTCTGTGTCAGGAACACAGTCACAAGCTTTATTTATTTAACTGGATTTGTTTGGAATCTGTCTCCTGAAATATAAGATAAAAGCAGAAAATATCTTCCCGGAGGGCGACTGCATCATTAATGAATTATGGGTCAAGACCGGTGATTTCTAGCAAGTGTGTGATCTCAGACAGGAAGAGGAAGTGGCCGTAGCTATAAATAATCAAGCAATCAGCAACAAAGCTTCTCAAAGAGCTGGAAATACTGTGTGTGTTTGACAAACCGCTGGGGTCTAAACCTTGAAACCGTTATCACATCACACACACACAGCAGAAGCCAGATTATGGTAAACATGATGCGATCTGACCAGCTGATGGTCAACATTAACAATGACCACACACACACAGTGTGCGCTCAAACACTGGCCCAGATCACACACATGAAGAGAAAAGAGACGAGGAGAACAGTGCAGACTCCACTGTCAGACTTCAAGACTTCAGGAAAATAATATCAAGAATAAAGGCTTAGTTCACCCAAAAAATTAAATATGCCATTATTTACCATTATTATATAATTATTCATGCATTCTGTAGTAAGTTAAATCATTATATATAAATTTGAGAGAGAGTGTGTGTGTGTGTGTGCGTGTGTGTGTGTGTGCGTGTGTTGTGTGTGTGTGTGTGTGTGTGTGCGTGTGTGTGTGTGTGTGTGTGTGTGTGTGTGTGTGTGTGGTGTGTGTGTGTGTGTGTGTGTTTGTGTGTGTATTAATCATTAAAGCATATTATATAAAATGCATTAATAAAAATATTTTTTGGAGTAATAAGTTGAGTATAAATAACTATAAACTATACATAACAATGTAATCAAGTGTATATATATATATAATATTATATATATATATATATATTATAAATTATATTATATTTTACAAATTATATATATATATATATAATATATATATATATATATATATTATATATATATATATAATATTATAAACACACACACACACAACACACACAAACACATAACGAAAATGTAATATATTATATAGATATTAAATAAATATTTATTTTTAATTTAACTATTAAATTTTTACCAATTATATTTTGATATATTATGATATAACAATTATAATCTCTTATCATGTCTCCAGAAAATCATAACCCATAAGTTGTGTGACTTGTATGGCATTGTGTTTTGTTTTTTAATTT
>NC_039292.1:1649875-1717375 GCF_003368295.1 Carassius auratus | reverse complement strand
ATCAAAACGTGATTTGCAGAATGAACCGCGGTGATCTGTGATGGAGCTCGGGGTGTTGGGATATTTAAAGCTGCTCCAGAGCCACACATGTTTCTGAGTCTGAGGTCACCAGCCCGCGATGATACAGCATTCAGTAAGAGCTCATGGTTATTATTCACTTATATTCTGTTTTTACAGCTCGGGTGACCGGGCACAGAGAGTTCACTGAGAGGAGGAGCGGGAGAAAGATGATCTCAGTGTTTTTCATGGGCAATAAGAATACATTTGAGCAAACGATCCAACACAACCCTGTTACACTCTGACCCTTGACCTCTGGCTGGACTGAACCTAAATCCTGCTCTTCTTCCGAGCAGACACTGATAAAGAGAGAGCATCTTCTCTTCTCCTTCTCTTGTAGTGGCGGGGTCTCTCTGACTGATACGAGCTCTCGACTCACACACACACACACGCACACAGACATACACACACACTCGCACACTCACACACTCACACACACGCTCGCACACACGCACACATGCACACACACATACAAACTCACACACTCACAAACACACACGCAAACACACAGACGCAGGCACGCACACACAAACACATACACACACGCACACACATACACACACACACACATGCAAGCACAAACACACGCAAGCACGCACACACACACACAAACACACACACACACACACTCCAACACATACACACACACACGCTCACACACACACACAAACACACACACGCACACTCACACAAACACAAACACACACACGCGCACACACACACACACAAACACGCACACTCACACAAACACAAACACACACATACACACACACAAACACATACACACACACGCGCACACACACACACACAAACACGCACACTCACACAAACACAAACACACACATACACACACACAAACACATACACACACGCGCAAGCACGCACAAACAGACGCAAGCACGCACGCACACACAAGCACGCACACACACACACAAACACAAATACACACACAAACACACACAAACACACAAATACACACACACACAAGCACGCACACACACACAAGCACGCACACACACACACAAACACAAATACACACACAAACACACACAAACACACAAATACACACACACACAAGCACGCACACACACACACAAATACACACACACACACACACACACACAAGCACACACACACACACACACAGTTCAAGGATCTAGACTGAGTTTCAGGAAAGAGGGCAAAGATTCTAAAACAAAACTTAGGATGAAGGTCAAAAAAATAGCAAATTTCACAAATAATTACAAAGAAATGGCAAGTCACACACTGATTTACATCTCAACAATCACGTACAAAGACATCAGACATAGTAGTTTCATTGTAAAATATTCAGGAGTCCTTTATTTCTTACTTTGAAAAAAAAAAAAAAAACTCAAATAAAACATAAATCATAAAAATAGACATTTGTTTACAAAAAATACAGTAAAAATGTAACTAGTTATCAAGTATCTCTGACACTGTTGTGAAAGGCGACAGTTCTGCTTCACTCCTAACCCTGCCTTGAGGAAGAGACTGTTTAATAAGACACAAGATATATTTCTAGAAGGATTACAGCAAACAGAAATACTGCCAGCTTACAGTTTGGATGTTTATGTCAAGCTCTTCTAGTCTTGTTCCAGAAAGACCGTCTAGACAAACTCAGCATGAAGCAGGATACTCAACAATAAGTACATAAATAATAAAACAATGATTAAATAGTTATTTTACTATTGGTTAACTTTAACTAATAGTCTCTGGGGCTGTAGGTGACGTCGTCAAAAAAAGAAAGGTCAAAGGTTAAAACTCATTACATTCTCAAGATTATGAACGAACATATTTTTCTTTTGAATAACACGTACAGATAAGACCAGGAATATGAAATAAGAAAGCAAATATGGTACATTTTGATTTAATACTAATTTAATAATATAATTTAATAATCACTATTAAATGCACAATGTTGTGCTGATTAATCTTTTTTTGTGGAAATCATAAAATACATTTTTTTAAGGATTCTTTAATGAATAGAAATAATAAAAAAACAGCATTTATTTGAAATATAAATTATAAATGTCTCTATTGTCACTTGTGGCCAATTTAATGCATGCTTGATTAATAAAAGTGTTAAATTCTTTAAAAATAAATAAATAAAAAAAACACCCCAATTTTAGATATTTTTAAATATCATTTTTTTTTCAATGGCATATAAAATAGAATAAATAAAATTAAACTTAATAAAATATTAAAATAAATATGATAATAAGCAGCAAATCAGTATTTTTCATCATTTCTGGAGATCATGTGACACTGGAATGATGCTGAAAATGCAGCTTTACATAATAGAAATAAATTACATTTTAAAATATATCCACATAGAAAACAGTTATTTTAAATTGTAAAGCTTTTACACAATTTAACAGTTTTTACCCTGTTACTAATCTAATAAATGCAGCCTTAGTAAACAGAGCAGACTATTTTCAACAACAAATTTTAAATATTCAAAATTTTTGATCAATAGTGTAAAAGACGCATGAAAAATACAGTAAAAAACATCTCTAAACATCATTTCATATTCTGTGATAACGCAATGTGATTCATACTACTTTTTATTATTATTATTATTATTATTATTATTATTATTATTTTAAGAGTTTACATACAGTTTCTGGAACTCTTTAACAAGTTTGTGCAAACAATGCAAAAGCTGTAGTCTTTTCATTTGTACAATACCAATCAAAGGTTCGGGATCAGTAAGAATTTTTTTTTTTTTTACAAAATGTATACTTTTAATCCGCAAAGATGCATTAAATTGATCACAAGTCACGGGAAATATATTTATAATGTTAAACAAGGTTTCTATTTCAAATAAATGCTGTTCTTCTGAACTTTCTGTTCATCAGAGACTAAACTTGTCCTGAAATACATGCTGAAAAAACTGGTCATAGATTAAAAATATATATATTAGGGATCGTTGATAATAATTAAGAGGTTTAGGTTTAATATATCATATTTGTATTTAATAATAATACTCCTAACATACACACATATAAATAATATTATGGCTATTCTGAATAATATAATTAATTATTATATTGTTAATTTAATATAATAACTATATATCACACACACACACACACACACACACACATATATATATATATTTATTATGAATAATAATAATAATAATAATAGTATTTTATTAATATAATATAATAACTAATATATATATATATATATATATATATATATTATTCTTATAGTTATTTTAAATTACTATTAAACAATTATTATTTTATTATATAATTATATTTAATATACAGGTTTTGTTTATTTCTTATTTCTATTTAGTTTTCTTCATGATAAAATACTGAATATGTATCACAGTTTTCTCAAAAAATATTCCTGTTTTCTAACATCGCTCATAAAATATATATATACATATATATATATATATATATATATATATATATATATATATATATATATATATATATAGCGAACGATCACATTAAAATTAATTTTGAATACTGATGCTAAAACTTATTTCAGATGCTAAAAATTCATTACACTTTAACAGATATTAAAACTGAAAACAGTTACGTTAAATAATATTTCACAATATTACTGCTTTTACTGTATTTTTGATCAAGCAAATAAAGCCTTGATGAGCAGAAGAGACTTTTCAACAACAACAACCACAAACTTTTAACCGGTAGTGTGAATATGCATGGAAATATTATACAATTTGCATAACACACAGTGAACAAACCCCTTCGGCGTACAGCAAGTCTGCTTACTTTCCCCAGGTACCTCGTTTCTCATTTTATTGCAATATTCACCATGCCATAAAAGATTTTAACAACCCATAATGCACTGCATGCTTTTTATTCACATTTACAGTAACAGCTCGTTACTCACAAAGCATTTGCTTTGTCTTCGACTCGATTGGAAGCTTTTTAAGGCTCCAGTAAAAGAGAACGTAATGCCAGAGCAGTGGTTTCGCAGACATGCTCCAGGAATGACCTGAAGGGGTCCAATTCAATGCATCTTCAGATTTAATGCTTTATAGAAGATCAGCAATGTTAGGAACGATCTTGTGTTGCATTATGAATAGCAGTCTGACACATAACACAAACACACATCGGTGTAGTTCAGGCCTAGTCCAGTCTGGTTTTGTTGGTAAAGCCGGGGCATCCCGAGTCAACAGGGTCATCGGCTGGTTTAAATAGCAGCGATTAATCTTTGTTTAGCTTGAACGGCCTGTGAACGGAAGTTTTCTGGTTGAGTCAGTGCTGGGAAACACCTCTGAACGTGTGAAAAGCATCTGCGGATGAGGGCTTTCCGGCTACAGATATAACTGATGACACATGTGAGCATGACGAGGAGGAGAGACACGATCGTAGCCACAAATAAAGATGTGTTTATAAAGCTCCATGACTCCGAGATATCTTCATGCTGCGTTTTCTCTCCGGCTTGATAAACTTGCTTGGTAACATAAAAACATAAACAATTATATCACTATACAGAAGAAAAATCTATCAGGCTGTAATGTAAATATTAAATATAATATGTACGATAGTTTATTATTGTAAACATTCTATTTTAAAATATCTTTTACTGTCCTGAACGCACATACAGCAGATGTTACAAAAATTAAAAATGATAAATATATTATTATGAACAAACAGAAACGTTAAAATATTGATTCTGCTCGGAGTGAAACGCTTGAATTTATTCATAGAGCCGATTTGGGAATGCTTCGGCGATGCTCAGGTAGACCTGTTTGCCTCTCCAGAAAATTTCCCAGCGCCAGTTGTTTTACTCCCTGACCGAGGGCACCCTTGGCACAGACGCTCTGGCACATAGCTGGCCGCTGGGTCTGTGTGGGTTCTGGACGGGTCACGGAAGGTTTAGGTACCTTGCAACCTCAGGTGGTAGCTACCATCACTTCAGCTAGAGCGGTGTCCACCAGACACGCCTGTGCTTTGAAGTGGAACCTCTTCATTACCTGGTGTTCTTCACATCGTGAGGACCCCTGGAAATGCCTGATCGGGTCAATGGTTTCTTTCTTCAGGAAGGGGTGGAACAAAAGCTGTCTTCTTTTCGGTAAGGTAAGGCTCTTGGGAGGCACGGTCTGATCATCCGGTCGCTGAGAGGGACCAGGAGGCTCAATCCTCCTCGCTCTCAGTAAGTCCCCTCTTGGGACCTCGCAGTGGTTCTATGCAGAGGGCTCCCTTCAAACCCTTGCTCTCAGTTGAGCTAAAGTATCATTGAAAACTGCGCTCCTGATGGCTTTGGGTTCGGTTAAGAGGGTCGGGGACCTGCAGGCATTTTCAGTTGACGAAGCGTGCCTGAAATTCGGGCCGGCCAACTCTCACGTTATCTTGAGACCCCGGCCTGGGTACGTGCCCTAAGTTCCCACCGCTCCTTTTAGGGATCAGAAAAGGACAGAGGACAGAACTCAGTGCTTTAGGACCTCAGACCAGCTCTTTGTCTTTTACAGAGGCCAGCAGAAGGGAAAGGCTGTTTCCAAACAGAGGTTATCCCACTGGATAGTGGATGCTATTGTCCTGACTTATCAGGCTCAAGACATGCCATGCCCCCTAGGGGTGAGTGCTCACTCAACTAGGAGTGTAGCATCCTCCTGGGCGCTGGCGCATGGTGCCTCACTAACTAAAATCTGTAGAGCTGCGGGCTGGGCGACACCTAAAATATTTGCAAGATTTTTTAATCTCTGTGTAGAGCCTGTGTCCTCCCGGGCACTTGCCCCTTCTGGCCAGTAAGGACCTGCTCAGTGTCAATGCGCTTGCAGCACCACTCCACGGACTGGATGCATGCGGTATTACTATATACATCGCTATATACATCGCTGTTACGCTGAACGGCCGGGTCACTAGCTCGGCTCCTCAGCGAAGACTTGAGTGCGAGTTGCTCGCGCTGCTCATTAGATACCCCCACTGTGGGGCGGAGCTTGCGATGCAAATTCCGCAGACCTAGGTACTCTGTGTACCATTGGCTCGTTTTGTAACCACTCGAAGGTGATTGGGCTCTCGGGTCTCTTTCTGACGTAACGTTTCTCCGTTTCCTCCTTTAGGGAACGAGGGTTACATACGTAACCGAGACGTTACATATAATAATAACAATATAATTGAATTAAAAACATTATTTTACTAATGTAAATAAACACATAGCAGACTTGCAAATTAAACATTTAATATAATGCTACAGTAAATCGTATCAATAAATACTAAATGTTATTAATTGTTATATATTGTATGTAATATTGTTACAATCCTGCACAAAAATACAGCCGACTTTATTCTCTGGAAAACTAAAAAAAGAGCCCCTATTTCCAACTTTACAGCCAAAAACCTTCCCCAAACTAACCCCCCCCACCCCCTCTCTCTCTCTCTCTCTCTCTCTCTCTCTCTCTCTCTCTCTCTCTCTCTCTCTCTCTCTCTCTCTCTCTCTCTCTCTCTCTCTCTCTCACCCCCCCCCCCCCCCACGGGCTTCATGTATAATGTCTTCTTGCACACATGTGAGCGCTGGGGGGGAACAGAGCTCTCTCTATAGACCACCAGGCATATGCTGACAAGGCTTGGATGTGCCAGTCTGTCTGTGGGTCCTTCAAGCCCAGCTAATACACACAGAGTGCAGGGTGAGACTAGCGTTACACCCTCCTTCTCTATTCATTCCTTCACTCATTCAGTCATGGTCCTTTATCACCAAGAGTTAACCTCTCTTTCCCTTCCAGCAAACAATGGGGCGTCAGCGGTGGATAAAGAAGGCAGTCTAGAGGCCTGACGTCTGGGAAGCTCACAGACACAGGCGTGTTTAACCCTTTCTGGGAATGAATGGGCTCAGAGCCTGCTAAACAGATGGTGGAGTGTAAATGGTGTCAGGTCCAACGTGTGTGACGTCAACACCGCGTGAAGAATGAGGGTGACAGGTGAGTAAATGCACCTGTCTGTACCTATGTCTAATAATGAATTCATCAAAGCTGAGCCCATGTGAAGTAAACCACAGGAGAAACATTTGGACATGAGATTAGTTAACATGCAACTAATCTAATGCGCAACCAACTGCATTAAAAAAAATAAAATTATATATATATAATTTAAATATTATAATTACTATTATGCAATACTATTTTGAAAGCACTAAAATAAGTTATAAAATAGATAAATGTATTTAGTTTTAATGTATTTAATAATAATAACAATAATACATTTATATATAAATATAAAATTTTATATATATATGTGTGTATGTATGTATATATATATATATATATATATATATATATATAAATATATAATATATATATATATATATATATATATATATATAAATATATTTTTTTCTGTATGAAATAAGTTAACAGCAAGACTTCAAGTCAGTCAATCTTTTTTTAATTATTATAAAACTATATAATATTAACAATACATTATATAAATATATTAATGAGAGTATGTAATATGTGTAATATAATATTATGAGACAGTGTAATCTAAATATGTAACGAATACAAAAATGTAAATATATTACATAATAATTACATTAAACTATTTTTATTACAGTGTATATACAAATATTATATATATATATATATATATATATATATATAATATATATATATATATATATATATATATATATATATATATAATACATTAACGTTATTAATGTAATATAATATAATGTAATATAATATGATATAAAATAATAAAAAAAAAATTCAGATTTAGTTTTGTGTTTTAGCCATTTAATCTAAACAAAACTGAAATGTTGGCAACCAGTTTGAATAAAATTGGTAATAGAATAGAATAGAATAGAATGCACTGCAATGCAATATCATATCATATCGTATCATATCATATCATATCTTGAATGAAAGTTTAGATCTAATTGTAGCTTGACCGGTTGCATAACAAAAGCATGTTCCTGTAGTTCTGCATTAGATGTCCTCGGCCCGTTTACCACATGACCATCTTACATTAACCTCTAGCAGATAAACACCCCAGTGTCCCGAGCAGCCACCAGCATCAGAAACCAGGCTCGCTGGCTCTTCTGTGCTGGTCCGGCCGGATCGGGGAGAGAGGAGAGGCGAGGAGTCATCTGTTTACCTCCGCACCATTCAGCGCACAGGACTGTGACAAACAGAGAGCGTTAAACACGGGCCTCGGCTCGGCTCGGCTAACATCGCTCCTCGGGACCCTTCGGTCACACCGGGCGGCTCGTGGGAAGAACGCTAACGCAAATCACAGCCAAACCTAAAAATAACAGTCTGAGGGCTTTGATTGAATTCACAACAGTCGGAGCCTGAGAGATATTATTTTAAATCCACTGCAATTCATCAATCTGAGCGTAAACAAATTAAGTCTATCTCGGCCCTTCGCTGTTCCGCCAGCGAAAATGAGTCTTTGTGTGAAACAATGTGCGCATAAACAGAGGCCAGTGACTTCAATTTCAGCGTTTAACCACCTATTTACATCGACGATCGTGATTTGTATATCTTGCAGTTTGCTGGGCCTGTGTTAGTAGTGTTTGTCAGTGCAAAGCCGCCGTGTTATTAGAGCATTTTGCACGTTTCCATGCATTTCTTCATGTTTGTGATAATAACAGTATGCAGCACTTGAGTTTGTAAAGATGGAAACATATGAATGCATAAAAACAAGCTGCTTTAAGGCTTTAAGGATATTCACTGAGCACACGCTGAATGAAACATTTAAAACGTTCTTGAAATTTCTTTATTAGGGATATTTCAGTATTTTTCAAGCTTTTTATGTATTGTTTATGATTTACCTATAAACTCTGAAATTGTGTCCTTTTTTTATTTTTATTTTTTTAAAGCAAGTATTAAAATGTGACTGTGAAATAATCAAGGAATTAATGTAGAAAAAATTTGTATTTGTTTTAATTGTGTTATTATTCTTAAATAAGTTGATAAAAAAAACTAAAAGGAATACAAAAAAGAAAAATAATGATAATAATAATAAGTTTTGTATTTTAAAAGTTACAATTATTATTATTATTATAATTATTGGTACAGGAAGGTATATTTATTTAAAATATAATATAATATCATATTATGATATAATATAAAATAATGTAATATAAATAATAATTATAATCATAGTTAATAATTATAATAACATATAAAATAGATTATATCTTATAAAATATGCAGAAATGTAATACAGCAATACTTCAGACTTATACTGCATGTTTTAAGTATATAAAAAAGGGATTTATTTTTATATTTTCATTTTTTTTCAGTGATTTTTTTTTTTGTTTGTTTGTTTTTAGTTTTTTCAAGTATTTATTAGTCTTTTTTAATATTCATTTTTATTTCAGTTATAGTTTAAGCAGCTGAAATAGAATAGAATAGAATAGAACACAATAAAATAAAATAAAATCCCTTTTTGTTTATGTTTTTCAATTATTTATTTGTCTTTTTTTAATATTCATTTTTATTTCAGGTTTAGGTTTTACCAAGTTAAACCAAAAATGTGAAATATTGGCAAGCAGCTGAAATAAAATAGATAGAATAAAATATAATATAATATAATATAATATAATATAATATAATATAATATAATATAATAACTCTGATATGGTCTAGTCCTAGTGCAACATGTAGAGCAAACCCTTTCAGTTCAAGCTCTTTCTGAGAGCCTCGTCCTGTGTTTGTCTTCTCTAGAGAGGGTTAAAATCATAAATAATGAAGTCAGCATCTGTGTAACTCACACCCGGAGAAAACCCCACCACAGCACCACTCCACCGAAGGCTGGACTTCATGTTTTAATTCAGAAACCGCTGGAAGGCGTCCAAAAGCAGGTCCACAGACCTCGCAGTGTGTCAGCGATTCAGCACTGAAACCCCTGTAAATCTGTCCCGGGGCCGGCGTGAAAGACGGGCGTCCGCCAGCACCTTCAACATCTCCAGCAAGCACCTGCATCAACTACAGCCTTTAAATCTCCCGTCTGAACCCATCACACACCCCAAACACTGCCAGGATCTCACGGCCTGGAAGAGAGCCGCAGAATCTGGACAGCGGCCAAACGTAATATTTCTCAAAGCGTTCCCGCTCTCTTTAATGCAGCTTTGTGTGATTAGGGAGGTTTTGCAGCACTTAACGTTGATATCTTATTCTGCATATCTTTCCAGGCTGAGAGAGAGCGTGAATTTGTGTTTGTATTGCATGAATGAAGGCCTGATATTAATATTTCACCTTAAAAAGACTCGCAGCTAAAATAACTTCAACGAGGCTCTTGAAACACGGTTGATTAAAGCGTGTGAGATGAAAGATGATAACTGGAGATGAACAGAAAGGGTTTGTCTGCTATTTTAGGTGAAGTGGTCAAAAACATGCCACATTTCAACCCGAAATCAACTTAAATAAAAAATTATATTTCTTTAAGCCCATGAAATGAAGAAGGTTGAGATGTTTCCAAATATGAGATAAATTTAATGATAATTAATATATCTATATATCTATATATATATATATATATTTCTACTTATGCCACAAGTCTGATTTATTCTGAATAAATAATAAAAATTATACAAATTAATAAATTTAGAAATACTATCTAATTCTGCTTATCTGATTCTTATATGTCACAAGTCTGATTTATAATAAAGTATAAAATAAAATAAAATAAATAAACCTACGTATCTATTTTCCATTTATCCAACAAGTTAAATAAAATAAAATAAATACACCTACATATCTATTTTTCTATTTATCCCACAAGTAAAATAAAATAAAATAAATACACCGACGTATCTGTTTTTCATTTATCCCACAAGTAAAATTAAATTAAATTAAATTAAATCAATACACCTACTTATCTGTTTTCCATTTATCAAACAATAAAATAAAATAAAATAAATACAACTATAAATAAATACAACTACATGTACTTATCTGTTTTCCACGTAAAATAAAATAAAATAATTTTTTTTCTGATTATCTGCTTCCCACTCACAGTATGTCACAAATGTCACTTATAAAGGTGAACGAGTGGCAGTGAAGTAGAAAGAAGAGGCAGAGGATGACGAGCAGAACAAACAGATGTCTGAGATCTTGTGATTATTCTCTTGTTGCTCTGATGCTGTACAGACATCGCACTTGTTCCTGTGTGAAAACTTTTTACACACACACACTTCATTTCGGACGTACACACGAGCTAAGAATAATATCTAGGTTACGATACAGCACCACACACACACTTCTCCAAACAATAGTTGAAGAAACATCCTTCTTTTTTTCTAAAAATCACTAAGGGAACCTACACGTGACACGAATGACAACCAGCTTCACCATCAGACAGCCTCAGTTTCAACACACAAGTGACACATCATGATTTCACTCTGAGAAACATGCGCTTGATCCAAACTGACATTAACCCTCGATGCACATTGCCTAAAGAGTGCAAAACTTAAAGGAGTGCATGCATGGAAAGTTTGCATGTCGAGCTACACAAACGCCGTGTCTGAAATGTAGTCGTGTGGGCGTTTAAAAACAGCTCTCTTCACATTTAACCCAGTTAAATAAGTGTCTTGTTAACACATCTGACCACAGAGATGGAAAAATGGTGTCAGCTATGCTTTAAAAAACTTTAAAAAAAACAAGATGAAAATAAGGAAGTCCAAACTCTCTGTTAGTGGAGCTATAAACAGACAAACGTGCTGCAGTCATCTGGGTCACTTTCAGTGGACGCTTTGTGTCCATCCTGAACCCTATTTCATGCTGGTTCTTCATAGAAAACTCAATTACAACATTTAGAATATTATTTAATAATGTTCTAGACACATCGTTAGATTTAATTGTCATCATTAGATCTTGCAAAAGAATGAACAACTATAAATGTGCACTTAAATATTAATAAAATGACACAAATATTGATAATTAATATTTAATAACATATTTTATTTTATTTGAATATTTTCAATCGATATTGGACAGAGCAAGAAAAAGTAAAAAAAAAAATACATTGGAGTTAATGAAAATAAAAGTTTGCTAAAGAATGAACAACTATAAATGTGCACTAAAATATTATTAAAAATTCAATAAAATGACAGAAATATTCATAATTAATATTAATATTTTTTATTTAAACATTTTCAATCAAAATAGAACAAAGCAAGAAAAAAATAATAAATGAAAATACATAAGCATTCATTGAAAATAAAAAGCTTGCAAAATAATAAATGTGCACTAAAATAAAATAAAATTAATAAAATGACAACAAATGTCATATTTAATATTAAAATAATAATATACAAATCTAATGAATATAATATAAAAACAAAATTGACATTCTAATTTAAATAATTTTGAATAACTTAATCTGAACTGTAACTGAAAATCTAAATACTAGTCATAATAAAAATATTGTTTCCGTTGATGTCAGAATAACTTTCGTTCTCAAACATTGGAACGAGACTGGGAATAATTCTGGATGAGTGAGCTTGTAATTGGTAGAAGTGATACGGCTGGATTGAGGAAGGAAGGATGGACGCTTTCCAAAGTCAAAGTCCATTTGACTGGCCACGTGACAACACAGAAATCCTCTGTAAACACTTGTTACACTGCTGGTACTGTAGTATGATTCAATCACAGTTATCGGTGAGACAGACTGAAGTAGTCTAAGTCTTTGGTCCTTTTAATTGTGATGATTTTGGCTCACATTCAACAAAAACTCAACAAATTAGAATATGTTGACATGCTAATAGGCTAATCAACTCAAAACACCTGCAAAGGTTTCCTGAGCCTTCAACATGGTCTCTCAGTTTGGTTCACTAGGCTACACAATCATGGTGAAGACTCCTGATCTGACAGTTGTCCAGAAGACAATCATTGACACCCTTCACAAGGAGGGGAAGCCACAAACATTCATTGCCAAAGAAGCTACTGTTCACGGAGTGCTGTATCCAAGCATGTTAACAGAAAGTTGACTGGAAGGAAAAATTGAATTAATTCAAATTAAATAAAATGACAAAAATATGGAAAATTAATATTTATTATTTAATAATAATATTTATACAAATGATATAATATTCATTGGTAAAATAAATTTGAAATTTTTTTAATAATATTTTTACATGTAAAAAAATAATAATTCAAAAACAGATAACAAAAGGATTCAAATTTACAATTCAAATAAAAAAATGAAAATATCAAAATAAAAGCTAATTAAAAATATTAATAACCATAAACGCCATAAAAGGATTTAAATAATAGAAATATAAAACTGTTAAAAGACATCAAAACATTTTGGTCGTTTCAGGAAGCAGTAAGCCGATTTCTGCTGATCTTCTGACACGCGGCTCAATTGCCAGCGCTGGACTCAACTCAACAATTACTCAATGCACAGGCCCCTCAGTGTCCAAACACTAAATACAGCAGGATCAGGAGTTTCTGTGCTGTTGGGGGTGGAGGGTTTGAGAAGCAGCTTTAGGCCGGTGTGAAGAAATAAGCTGCATGCCCAGACAGAATTAGTTCCATGCAGACTAAAGACTGTGAAACCAAACAATTAAGGCCCCCACCATGAGACAATCAGGGTTGCTAAGCATCTGGGGGGATACTGGTGTAGTTGTGCTTGCTAAGACATCGCTAGTACTATTACTGCTGCTCAGCGACTGGGATCTATACAAGTTACTCTAGCACATAATCCCAGAATGATTCCTCAAATCAGGTGTGTTGTTGAGGAGAAGAGTGTGCTATTACTTTACTGAGTGATCAGACTAGGTGGATGATAAAACAGGTGAAACAATCCCATAGACACACACTGAAAAACACACCCAATCCACAATCTACAGTCTAGAAGATCACAAAAAACGCAAGGGTTAAACATTATTTTAAGACCAGATAGTAAGGAACCAGCTGGGAAGCACCCAGTACACCCTAGCAAAGCCCCTAGTAACCATCTAGTAACACATACAACCACCCAGAAGGCCATAGAAACCACATTGTAACACCTACAATCATCAAACACATCCCAGAAACCACTTAGCAATACCTCCAACCACCCAAAACACCATAGAAACCACCTAGCAAAACCTACCACCAACCTGAACACACCAGAAGCCACCTACAATTACCCAAAACACCATAGAAACCACCTAAAACCAGTCAGACCACCATCGAAACCACCTAGCAAAACCTACAACCAACCTGGACACACTAGAAACCACCTAGTAACTAATACAACCAACCAAAAAAAACCTAGAAACCATCTACACCCAGCCAGACCCCCACCGAAACCACATATCAATACCTCCAATTACCCAAAACACCATATAAACCACCTAAAACCAGTCAGACCACCATCGAAATAACATAGCAACACCTTCAAACACCAGAAACCACCTAGCAAAGCCTACAACCACCTAGAACACATTAGAAACCACCTAGCAACTCATACAACCACCCAGAAAAACGCTGGAAACCACCTAAAACAAGCCAGACCACCATCAAAACCAAATAACAATGCCTCCAATCACCCCAAACACCCTAAAGATAATCTAGAACTACCCGAAACACCATAAAAACCAGCTAGCAATACTTACAACCAATCTGAACACACTAGAAACCACCTAGTGACTCCTACAACCACCCAGATAAACCATAAAACCACCTACAACTGGCCAGACCACTATCAAAATCACACAGCAACACCTTCAATCACCCAAAACACCAGAAACCACATATCTACACTTACAATTTCCTAGAACAACCTAGAAACCACCTAGCAACACCTACAACCACCCATGACATCCTAGAAACCCATTAGCAATACATGCAACCACTCAAAATACCATAGAAACCATCTAGTAACATAATACCCAAGCATCCACTTACTTACAATTTTTAATTATTAATAAAGTTTAATAAGTTTTTTCCTCACAAACAAACAAACAAGTACTAGCGAAAGTCGCATAGACATTATATTACAGTCAAATTTTTCTGAATAAAGACCTGAATGAGTGTAAGTAAAAATTCCTCGTATAAAAGTGTGTGCGTCCCTTCTTTTCAATCACAAATTCATATTTCGGACAAATTTTCAAAGCACAAACACTGGCGTTTTCTGTGTGTAAATCGATTGACCAGCCTAAATGGCTTTTGTTTGTTATGAACTACATATTTGGACTATTACTAGTAATCAGGGTATTTGATGACCAAGACTATGGTAAATAATAATAAGATGCAATTTAATGTGATGTTAAAACATTTCTGAAAATTAACAATGGGTTCAACCAAATTTAAATACAGTTGACAGTAGATTAAAAAATATTAATTGACACATAGGTAAATTTTATCCTGAAATATTACTATTGAATGAAGATGTTCATGGACATTAAAAAAAAATATATATATATATATATATATATATATATATATATATATATATATATTATTTATTTATATATATATATATATATATATATATATATATATATATATATATATATATATATATATATATATATATATTAGGGGTGTAACGGTTCACAAATTCACGGTTCGGTTCGATACAATACACTGATGTCAAGGTTCGGTTCGGTTCGGTACGTTTTAGATACAGCAAAATGTAAAAACATCTCAACTTTTCAGAATGCCGCAAGCGCACCGCGGGTCATGTGACAAGAACTAACCAATCAGCTTCATCCTTTCCCGTAACAACGTTGAAAACTGAGCCAAGATGAAGGAACAGCTGATCATAGTTGTATATGGATTGCAATTTTGAAATAAATTTAGTAGCAGAGCTACTGCAAGCGATTTTTAGAGCTGCAAATCCATTTATCCTTCGCTGAAATTTCCGCGTCTCATGGAGAGAGCACGTCATTGTTGCTTAGCAAAGACAGACGCCTCATGAGCGCTTCTGCCCGAGCGCTTTGGAAAGGAGGAGAAAGACGCGCTTAGCGTTTTCCATGCGTTTTTAGGCGCGATATGCGATATGTTTTTTTCGTCTTTTCCCAGATACTGACACAATAAGGTGATGTCAGCGTAAATGAGTTGACATGTTTCAAGTATTCCCGCTGGTGTTTTTTTTTTTTTTTTTGTATTCCCGCTGGTGTACCCTGTCATGTTGCAGATGCGACATACCGTTGTTTTTTTATCCACCACTCTCTTGCCATCACCATTATAGCTTAAAGAGAATCCAAAGTGCACCCAAACACCAGACCTGTTGGTTATTGGGGGATCTTCTCATTTCTAGTCTGTTAAACGCATTGGCTATTTTGCAACGAGCCTTCAGCGCGTACTGAGTGAGCTAGCGCCTGCTGAGTAGCCTAACATAAACATATAAGTTGGTGTTTTTTTCTTCTTCGGGAGTGTCAGGGGCGTTGCCTGTTACGTCGTTTGGGTTATTGGGCTACCTTGTTGAACGCATATCATTATATTTCTCTTTTTTTTTTTTTTTTTTTTTTTTTCAAATATAATTAATTAGTCCAACGAACCGTTCGGTATACATAATGCATACCGCGTACCGAACGGTTCAATACGAATACGCGTATCGTTACACCCCTAATATATATATATATATATATATATATATATATATATATGTGTGTGTGTGTGTGTGTGTGTGTGTGTGTGTGTGTGTGTGTGTGTGAAATTAAATATATAAGTGTAATTAAATTTAATTAAGAATTAAATTAAAATAAGTTTTAAATTAAAGTTCTAAATTAAATTACGTTTTTTAATTAAGTTTTAAATTAAATTAAATTAAATACTGAATGTACATCAGCATCTGCTAAATTTCTGTAAGTTTTAGTATTAAATCAAACACTGAATGTGCAATCTGGAAAATGAGAGCACTTCTGTAAATTCTAGGACTGGGAATCAAAAAAAGTCCAAATAAATATTTTTTTATATATATATCCTGGAATCGAACATTTGACTCGGTTTAACAGTCTTGTAAATTACTTTCAGACGAAGAACAGAAGCTGGACTCAATGTAGCAGCTTAAACGTAGAGAAGGTTAGTGAACCCAAACTACTGTAGGAAATTTTACATCATGTTATTAATATTCACACACTAATGAGTTTAAAGGGATAATTCACAAAAAAAAAAAAACTCCTTTTCTCACCCACATGCATTTATTATTCTATCTCCTTTTGTATTTCACAGAAGAACGTAAGTCAGAGAACTTTGGAACAGCATGAAGGAGAGTAAATTATAAAGTATGACGACCATTTCTCATTCATAAACTGTGAAGTCGAGAGGAATCAAGAAGGAAATCCCTACTTGGGATTCTGAGGCGGTCTTCATACGACCTTCATTCAACACACAGTGCCAATTACTCAGGCCAGGCCTTCACAAACCACTCATTTTAATGCCCAAGACATCCATACGCACACAAAAACAAACACACAGACATAAAGACGGAGCAGCTATGCAAACAGAGCTCTAGGTGGATCTTCTAAATGATCGTTTTGTCTGGTCAGGATCTGTTTGAGAAAATCTCTGCTAAACGAGTCGGACACCACGATAACATCTGCGTTTTCACTCCTGTCAGATTCAGTCCATAAACACTGAGGAATATATGGAGAGAATGACAGATGGGTTTAAAGAGTGACATCTGGAAAGGAGAAGTGGGCTGATAAGATGGTGTTGACAGCCATGCAGAACAACATAATAGTGCGGGAACAAGTGATTCATTTGAACAAACAGCTTTGTTTGGTTGGTTGGTTTTAAGGAATCAGTTCAAAACACTGATTCATGTGAGCAGTTTGGCTTGGATGGTTCAGTTTAATAAATCTGTTAAAACTACTCATTCAGTTCAGACGGTTCATTTAAATCAACCCAGCTGAAAACAGCGAATTCAAATGAGCTAACTGTTCATTCGGACGATTCAGTTTAAAGAACCAGCTCAGAACAGTGATTCAATTTGTTCTTTTAGGTGTTCACTTCGTAGAATTGGTTCAAAATACTGATTAATATGAGCAAATTCAAGTTTAATCAAACAGATCAAAACACTGATTCATTTGAGCAAATTACTGTGTTCAGAAAATGTGAAAGAATCAAATGTTTAAAAAATGTGATTCATTTGAACAATTTGAGTTCATTCAAATTAGTAATTTCAAAACAGTTTTTTTTTCTACCATTTAATTAACCAAATCAGTACAAAATACTAATTCATTTGAGTAAATAAGATCAATTTATCAAATTAGTTCACACAATTCAATTTAATCAACCAGTTCAGAAAAGTGATTCATTCGAGTAAATCGTTCTTTTAGAATATTGATTCATTTGAGCAAATTGCTTCGTCTGGACAGTTCAATTTAACAAAACAGATCAAAACAATGATTTGTTTGAGCATATTGCTGTTCAGACAATTTAAATAAATTAAAACGCTTAACTTAATTTGTGTGAGCAAACTGCTTCGTTTGAATCAATCAGTTCAAAACACAGATTCATATGAGAAAACTGTTTGATTTAATTAAAAACGATTCATCTGAGCAATTCGAATTTCATAAGCCAGTTCAAATCAACGCTTTGTCTGAAAAGTTAAAAGATCTCAAAATATTTATTCAGATGTTCAGTTTCAAAATATTGATTCAGTCAGCAAATAGGTTTGTACAGATGGATGAATTGACTAAATCGGTTCAAAACACCAATTTAATTGAACATTGAGCAAAGATGTTTCCCTGCAAGCAAGATCATATTATACAGCTACAGTATTGCACACTGGTGTATTTAACGCAGTGCATGAAAGCCTCTCGTAGTTTATACGAGAACAATTCCTGACACAACAAAATCCACTCAAAAAAAAAAACTGGGAAAAAAAAAACATGTTTCCAATCCCTGAGTTATTGTGCAATTTCATGCAACGTCTTTGTTCGAGGGGATGGACTACTACTGCAATTCCCATCCGAGCGGAATAACTTGCAAATAGAAGAGTAATGTGCCAGAGACATGGAGCGCGGACACACACACACACACACACACACAACACACACACACACACTCTCTGTCAGTCCTGGAAAACACAGTGACACTGACATTTCCACTTTCTCTGAGCTGCTTCCCGTGCAGAAGGGTGGAAAGGTGAAATCTCTCCGGCATAAACATAAACTAAAGTGTGTGTGTGTGTGTAAATAGTAAGGTATGAGCCCTGATATGCAGTAAAGCCACAGCACAACCTACTGGAAGACACTGATATTAATATTATGTGTGTATGTGTGTTTTTAAGCTCTTTAAAGTTGAAAAAAAATACAGAAAATAAATGTTATGAAAATCAGCATCTGATCTGAATAAGATGCATGAACACACAGCAAAGTCACAGGTGAAAGACATCTGGTGTGTTGTTGTTTTGTGCTAAACAGTGTGTTGAGCTGAGGTCAGCGTCTGAGGCTATCCAACACAAACACACCTGACCTGAGCCAACACTAAACCCCGCCAATCACGGGGTTAAAGTTCACCGGCGGAGCTCTAGACGTTTGTGACCCTTCGTGTAAACGCAGAGATTTGACCTCTCAGCTGACTGCAGGGGAACACTGTTATTCTAGATCTGAAAATGACTGAAGATCATGAGAACCCACACACATCTGCTACAGGACACAGCCTTCCACTTTACACTTCCTGTGGAGAAAGATAACCGATGCATTATGAAAATAAGTCATTTATT
This sequence comes from Carassius auratus, assembly GCF_003368295.1. Taxonomy (NCBI): domain Eukaryota; kingdom Metazoa; phylum Chordata; class Actinopteri; order Cypriniformes; family Cyprinidae; genus Carassius; species Carassius auratus. Next base: position 1,697,696 of record NC_039292.1, on the reverse strand, counting down.
ATAAAAGAGTAATGCTATTACCCTGATAACCAAGTAAATTGAAAAAAAAAAATAGCTTATATAATATATATACACACACACACATATATAAAAACTCATAAAAAAAAACATAATCATTCAACTTTCATTCCAACTGTTATGCAGATTTTTTTATCATCACTATCCTGATAACCAATGAAATTAAATACAACAGTTTTTAAACTATTTTGTCTAAAGTTTTGATAAAATATTCCATTAAAAGAAACCTAGATTATATATATATATATATATGATGTTATTATTACCATCACCATCATACACTCTTAGAAGAAAAGGTTCTATATAGAACCTTAAAATGTTCTATCAGGCGATACGTATTTGGAACCCCTAAAAGGTTATGTTATATAGAACCCTTTAGGGTTCAATCAAAAGAACCCTTTAGGGGTTCATTAATGATTATTTCTTTTGTCCTTTCCAGATGAAATATTTCATATAATTGACAAACATCAAGACCCTAAAATGTACAGATGTAATTCACATAAAAAAGTCACCCGTGAATACTGAAAAAAGCTCACCCAAAGTGCATAGAACTAGTCATTTATTTATATTAACAAAAATAATTACTATTACTGAAAGAATGCTACTGTAATTTCAAATATTCAAGGCTTTAAATGTACAAATCAACCTTAAAACACCAACCATTTAAAAAATATCATAAATAATGAAAATAGAGTTTCACCTACATCTACATATTACAAAATAAGTCCATTATAAAATCACATTAATGTATCACTAATAAATAATGCAAATATACAGATTCATCAAAATTCCCATCAGGGCTAGAACAACATCAAGGACCTCAAACTACAAATCCATATTAATATCACTCATAAAGAATGTGAATACATAGATTAAAATTCTGATCAACATTTCAGAACATAAAGTACTTCAAATCTACAAATTTACATTAATATCACTCATAAAGAATTGTAATTACAGATTCAAATTCAGATCAGCATTTCAGAATAACATCAAACGCCTCATATTTACAAATTTACATTAGCACTATTCACGAAATATCAAAGTATTATGATAATTGATTACCCTTGGAGCGGGTGAGCGAATCATTTGAGTCACTTTGGGGATCGTGAATCATTTGAGTCAGTTCGGGAGTTCGGAGCGTGAATCATTTTAATCAGTTCGGGAGCTCAGAGCAGGATCGCGAATCATTTGAGTCAGTTTGGGGATCGCGAATCATTGAGTCAGTTCGGGAGTTCGAAGCTAGTTCGCGAATCATTTGAGTCAGTTCGGGAGTTCGAAGCTGGTCCGCGAATCATTTGAGTCAGTTCGGGGATCGCGAATCATTTGAGTCAGTTTGGGGATCACGAATCATTTGAATCAGTTCGGGAGCTCGGAGCAGGTTCGCAAATAATTTGAGTCAGTTCGGGAGTTCGGAGCGTGAATCATTTGAGTCAGTTCGGGAGTTCGAAGCTGGTTCGCGAATCATTTGAGTCAGTTTGGGGTTCGTGAATCATATCTGTATATGGATAGGCATTTTTAACTAATTTAGTAGCTAGTTCTAATTACGTTTTCCACACGTGTTTAGGTGTGATATGTGAACTCATATTTTTTGTTTTAATGATGTGCCTTTTAATAGAAGCCTATCAAGTATATTCAAAAACTAAACAAATCGTGCCTAAAAAGTGCAGCATCTAGGCTAATGTAAAGTTACATGATGAAGTCATACTAGTGTGTGTGTGTATTTTGAGTGTGTTCTTTCACTGCATTATTCGGTGTATTCAAATGCATTTATGAATGCACGTGAATGATCACAAAATTCAAGATATTGAGTTTAGAAAATGTATATATTTATATAATTATATGTAGTTAATCAATATCACACGAAGAGTGCCATTTCAGTTTTTCAGTTACTACAAACAATAATTTAATTACAAATACAAAATGTTGCAGAATAATGTAATATATGAATGAATAATAGCCTAAAATACCTTTGTGCCAAAAGGGTTCTTTCTTGTCATTATAGAACCTTTTTAGCATAAAAGTTTCTTTGGAGTTGAGCAAAGGACCCTATGGTTCTATATAGAACCCCAATGAACCCTTTTTTCTAAGAGTGTATCCTGATAAACAATGAAATAAAAAAATATGGATTTAAAAAAAATATATATATATATACACACACAATAATTATAATATAATTTGTCAAATATTAATATAATAAAAATAATAATGTTATTTTTTTTATTGTTACTTTGTGAAGTACTTTCTACTGTGAAACATATTTCTGTCACAATTCCCTCAGCATAAACCAAACTTTTATTTTGGCGGGTTGTTATGAATATTCACAGACACTAGTCAATACAGCTGTCTAATTAATTATGCACAGCTACTTTTGATTGAATCACCCATAATTAACACTGTAAATTCCAGTCTCTCACTTCCATGTTTTACTGCATTATGAAAATGACATCAGGGCACTGCGTTCTCAGATCCTGATGAGGGAAAAATAACATTAATAATAACTAATCAGTGTGTTTATCCCTCGATCTCGGCAGGATTGGGCTCTTATCTTTGCTTGGTGTTTTCCTGCAGGATGCTGGATGTGATAAAGGTGTGTGATAACACTGAGCCGAGCTGTGTGTTTGTTTCAGGATCATCAGAGACGCTGTCTCGTCTCATCTCATCTCGTCTGGTCTCTGTGTGATCAAAGGAACAGGAAGTGCTCTGTGTCACTTCCTGAGCATTACGTTCAGAATCTGCTCGGTGGATATTCACTGCAAAGCTGCCAGAGTTAAGAGCTTTTGCCCTCTGAAACAAATCTGGTATTAGCACGTATTAAACGGGACTGAAAACAGTGAAGATTTTCTAAATAAATAACTTATGCTTAAAAAAAAAATAATAATGATAATGCATTCCAATTTCCTCTCAAATAGCAAAAGTCTGATGACTTTTAAAAAAAGGACAAGAAACGATGTGAAATTTGCATTAGCTTTTATTTATTCATTTTTTCTCATTTGATGCAAAGGTAAAATAATACAAAGGACAGTGTTATAAATGTACATACATTTGTTTTAATTAAAAGAAAACACGTTTTACAGGATTTACAATAATGATGATCATTACATTCTGATGAAAAGGCTGCATTAATGACTATTATTTTTATAAAAAATACTTGATTATTATTTTTAAATGAGTAAAATATTAATTACTGTAATTTACAATAAACAAATGTCTTATATTTTTAAATAAATATTTCATAATAAGTAAAATAATAATTAAATAAATATATCTCTAATTTAATATAAATTAATTAATATTAACATACAAATATTAATAATTATTCATTTATATGGTAAAAATGTTAAATTAGTGACTATTTTGTTTATAATAAATAAAATGATTATTTTATGAGTAAAATTAATAATAATAAAAATAATAAATGAATAAATAAACAAATAAAATGACTATTAAGTAAAATAAATAAATAAATGGTTATAATAATTTAATTCATGATAATTAAATCAATCAATCATAAAAATACATATAAACATAAACATATATGTGACTATGCATGTGACTATTATGCTTATAATAAATAAATGAATTATAATAACAAATAAACAAAACAAATAGACTATTATTTTTATAACCAAAATTTAAAAAAAAATAAGTTACTGTAAATAAATAAATTACTATAATAACTAAATAATTAATAAGTTTTAAATGGTCAACGGTCTCTGTTGCTCTGAATTGGCAAATTCTTATTGAAATGTACTCAAGATCACAAAGTCACTGCATTACAGGTTTGTTACTGTAAATCAGTGTCAGAAAGCAGCAGAAGACACAATGATGAGAGCTGCATTAACTCATGCAGGACTCGAACCTACAACTTGTTGACTTGTTGATGTTAACTGCATTTTTGCAGATGCATGGGATATTAGGATGACAAGCTACACTTAACACATCTTAAAAAAAACACTAAATGTAATGTGCTCAACATTTTATTTGCAGTGGGAAAAAATAACCAAAACTGTGATTTTAATACATCTTTCTTGACTGACTTAATCAGACTGCCTAAAAAAAAGTTGTTTAATAATGCAAGATAATCAGATTTATATCCGACACATTGAAATGCAATGTGTTTTAAATGTTTATTGTGACATACTGCATACTGGAACACATAAAACTATCATTTATTTGGAATTACATTATATAAAAATAAAAACAATTATATGATGTAATTTCAGACAATGGTTAATTTTTATTTTGTATTTTTACTAAAGACACTATCAGCAGTAAGATTTAAAAGAAAAGAAAATTTAGATAGCAAAATTACAATTTATTTAAGTGTTAATAAAATTTAATATTTTTATATTAGATTACATTAAAAATAAAAAAATATTAAATGTTTTACAAAATCTAAATATATTTTTTCATTACACTACTAAACAAAAATATCAATATAAAACAGATTTATATCTAACACTATTTTATTAATTTTTTACTGTTTTATATTGACTTTTTTGACACCTGACTGCATCTTTTTAAATTTATATTTTAAACATTATTTTTTTTATTTGTAACTTTTTTTATTTGTTAAAAATCTTAGATAAATCTTTTCTTAATGAAATCACAAGGATCAAACATAAAAAATATTGTTTAAAAAAAAATAATAATAATAATAACTGGGTTGATTTAGATCGGCACTTCGGAGCCTGTTCGCGACTCGGTTGATTCAGATCGGCACTTCGGAGCCTGTTCGCGACTCGGTTGATTCAGATCGGCACTTCGGAGCCTGTTCGCGACTCGGTTGATTCAGATCGGCACTTCGGAGCCTGTTCGCGACTCGGTTGATTCAGATCGGCACTTCGGAGCCTGTTCGCGACTCGGTTGATTCAGATCGGCACTTCGGAGCATGTTCGCGACTCGGTTGATTCAGATCGGGACTTCGGAGCATGTTTGAGATTTTTTTTTAATTCAGATCTGGACATCGAAGCAGGAAGTGTTTGTCAAACAGTTAATTGGTGATAAATGAATATTTGGACTTGAGGCTTTTTTTTACCTGTCGATTCAGCATGTACATGGACCCACACACAAAGGTGGACACACTCTAGACGGGTGCCAGGAAGGGGGACCACGCGTCCCGCATAGCGCGTGCGCGCACAGCGTTTGAGCCCAACATGCCTCCCACAAATTGAGACTGTGTCACGCATAATCAATGCTTGCTCAAAAAAAGTTGGTCGCTTTATCTGGAGTCACCAACCCGTCGATCGCGGTCGACAATTTGATCTTGGAATCATTTTAAGTCGATCGCGAAGATTTTTCAAAATCTGAGAAAAAAAGGTGCGAGCCTCCGCTGACTGCGCGCGCACCTCCCGAAACAGACGAGACATTTATACTTGACACAACTGTTTTAGACTGAAAACAAGACCATACAACTGATTTAGACGCGGGTGCCGGTGTGATGAGATGTACTAATATCCGTCTGCTCGGGCATGATTGTTCTAGGCCTGTAATTGATTGATTATTGAGGTAATAGGGATGGCACGGTTCGCTGAAATAAAAAAACCAAACCGTTCGGTTCACCACACATGGTTCGGCACGCGCTTCAACTTAAATCTGACAAAGCATCTGTAATATCATCTGTAATATGGCTTGCTATAAATGGCACGGGGAAAAAAACAGCGTTCAGCTAATAAATGTTTCTGTTGATGCATGCGCATTCTGGCTTCCCAGACATTACAACAACATGAAAAAAATGATCTATGTTGAGCAACTACAATTCATTTTAATCCTATAATTATATATTATAATTTATTTAAAGTGAATAAATTGTAATGAAAAATAAACAAAATGAAATAGCTAAAGTTCAAAATTATCGTATTTGGAAGAAAATTATTACATTTAACAATTAACTACATTTTGACACGACCTGCAAATCACCACTAGGAGTATGGTTGGACGGAAGCAGTGTGACAAAAATATTATCCCATAATTTTGCACAGTAATCTGACAATAAATGTGGCACACCCAGATTTTCATATGCACACCCAGAGTCTCTTTTCTGGATACACTACTGGTGTGTGTGTGTCGTTGAGAAAAGAAAAAAGCAAGCCAGTGTGTTTTAGCGAATGTTAAAAGACAGATGAAGAGAAACAAACAGAGCGTCTGTGTTTAAATCTCAGCAGACATCATTCAGTCATAATCTGATTTCACCAGCACTGTCGTCCCACTGAAACACTGACGCTCTCTTTCTGTCGTCCACACCCAAACAAAACCAGATCAGAGAATCCGGAGCAGACCACCTGAAGAAAGGTGTTTTCAGACGAGCCTGATGTTTGTACAGGTGCACGAGACGAGAGGAAAACCTCTGAAAGATCTGAAAACACTGAAGGTTATTTATTAAAACATTTCATGAGTCAGGCTTAAAAACCACACACAGGCTTAAGATAACAGTAATTCCATCTGTTTACACTAATATTCATATTTATTTATTCATTCCCTCCAATTAACCTCCAATTAAACTCACACACACAGACACTACACAGATACACACTACACACACACACACACAAACAATTTTGTGTCAATCTTTAATTTTTGATTATATGTATTCATTAAAAGGTTCACACACACACACACACACACAGACATGACACACACACACACACACACACAATTTTATGTTAATCTTTGGTTAATCATTAATTGTAAATTTTTGATTATATGTATTCATTAAAAGGTTCGTACACACACACACACACACATTTAAAATATAATTTTATTATAAAACAAGCATTTAATTTGCACATATGTATTTATAACTGTATTTTATATGCGATTATTTAATTATATATAGTGAATATATCCCATTTTAAGAATATGTAGTAAAATACTTTTGAAAAATCATAGACACAAACAAAATCATTTATACATTATATATATATATATATATATATATATATATATATATATATATATATATATATATATATAATCACTTTTAAATGGAAATATATATTTTGTTTTCCTAAATAAATATAATACAAAATTGTAAATAGTGTATGTTTGTTTAGTTTTTTTGTTGTTGATTTTACATTTAGTGTGTGTATATATAACTTAATTTACATCATTAGCATTAAATAGATTTTAAATAATACATAAATACAAATGGAAAAAGTTCAAATTAAATGATAAGAAATGTAAAAATCAAGCCAGCTTTCTCTCGCTCTGTATATATACGCTCACCTCAAGGATTATTAGGAACACCACACTAATACTGTGTCTGACCCCCTTTCACCCCTGGGAAGCCCAAACAAAGATGATTGGACTCAGAGATGAAAAAACAGCGTTCTGATGACAAGGCAAACACAAACAGCTCTTTTTCTCCGTCAGAGAACAACAAGGCCACGCCCCCTTTTTGTGTATTCATATGGGCGGAGCTTAGTCCAAAAACTGTTTTAGTGACGTCATTACTGCAGGAACTAGAGGGATGTAGTCCAAACGGGTAGTTCGATGTAGGCGAATTCTGTTAAATCAAATTTCTCGCTTGGCATTGAACTTTGAGCTTTAGAATTTTACAGATATTATTTATACTCTAACACAAACATTACACACTAACTAAAGTTTAAAACATGGGATCATGAAGAACGGGACCTTTAATGAGAAATTGAACAGGTGTTCCTAATAATCCCTTAGGTGAGTGTATATATATATGAATAAATAAATAAATCTGCAGAAGGAGCTCCACACTGGTCTTTCTGCTGATGGGTAAATGTCAGACTACACGAGAATAGAAGCCAAGTGCCCTTGTTACACAGGCAGTAAATCTGGTGAAGTCCTGGATGATATGTGACCAGGAGCCGGCGGTGCGAACGGTTTAAGTGCTCCGCTCACTTCCACACGATCCAGCCACACAGCACAAGATCTTCTCATAACACCACAGCGACTCATTAATGGACACAAGCCCCTACAAATCCTGCACTTGCACTTCAGTCCTCATGAGAAGAGCTTTCACTGAGTCTGTGTGGTTAAACCCAGTTCAGCTCTCGTGTCTAAACATCCGTCACTCTGAGGAACACACACACACACACACACACACACACGCTCCGGCTGTGATAGCACTGAGGAATTCTGGGATTGTGCAGGACAAACATGGGTGGAGGACCGAGAAACAGAGACAGACGGGCAGTGTTGGGGAAACGAGATCATTCTGTGCTGTATAATGTAGAGAAACAGCATATAAAATAACACATTCATTAATTCAGCTGACGCTTTTATCCACAGCGACTGACACATGCTCCATCTTTCTGACACACTTTGAGTCACATCTTTGTATTTATAAATGAATACAAATCCAACACAAAAATACAATAATACTTAAGTGCATAAAGCAATGTCACTGTCGGTTTAATTACAGAGCACAGTTAAAAACATCAACCACTGATAAGAGAGGACCAGAATACAAATTAAATGTGCAAAACTAATTATTTTCTTAATAATTAATAATAAAAACAAATTTCATACTGCCATTATTATTTGAATATGTCTTTATATTTTATTTTAGTCATATTAAACAAAGAAAATTTGAAATGTTATTATTATTGTGATGTTTTTATCAGCTGTTTGCACTCTCATGGTGACGGCACCCATTCACATCCATTGGTGAGACACTAATGCAATGCTACATTTCTCCAAATCTGATGAAAAAACAGGATTTTTTAAAATATTTTTTTGGGGTGAACTATTCCTTTAAATATACTTCTATCTTACAGACTAACCGACTGAAGGCTTTGATCAGCCAGTGTTTTTATCTTTCCCTTCTCCCAGAGTTCAGAGGCCTGCAGACATGTGCAGTGATTTCATTATCTTTCCCCTCTTCAGTCATAATTAAGCTTCAGAAGAGGCTTCTCTGCTGGGGACCGTCTGTGTTTATGTGTCTGCTTTCATGATGAAGCCATTCGACAGGAAAACCCGTAAAAACAGACTTATTAACAGACCGCTTTAGCGGGGGACCGGATGCATGTGGAAAATGACATCTATTCAGTATGGAAAACTGGGTTAGGTCGAAACCAACGCCGGGTTTATCATCTTTCCATCCTCTTTATCGCTCAGCGTAATGCTTTTCCACTCAATTTATGAGCTACAAGAAACGTATCTTGTGTCCTGTTTTCTGGCTGATGCTCCAGTGAAGAAGAAACTCTTTTTTGTACTAACTACACATGCATTTACAGTTTTGTAGAAGTCAGATCTACCTACTGTTATTTGCTATGCCTTTAATGCCAAATGTCTTTAATAATTTGCCAACAGACACACTTTTCATGTGACATGGTCTAAAAAGAGACATTAGGAAGCTCTTCTTTTATCAGTTTGTCAGTGTTTATGCACATTAATCACACAATCAGACTGAAAAGCCTTCATAACAAACACTGCAATCCTGAAATCATGATTTCTACAAAAATCTGAAACGGCAAAACTGTTTCCAACACTGATAATAATCATGTTTTTTGAGCAGCATATTTTCATGATTTCTGAAGACTGGAGGAATGATGCTGGAAATACAGCGGAGCATCACAGAAATAAATTAGAGTTTAAAATATACCCACATTGAAAACAGATATTTTGAATTGTAATAATATTTCACAATTTTACTGTATTTTTAATCAAATAAATGCAACCTTCGGGAAAGATTTGACATTTTTTAGAGAATATGCATTTTGTGAATTGACGAATTCTGCAGTGATCCTACACAAATATATTAGTCATGTCACATAGCGCCGCTCAGAATCTGGCCTGAATAACTCCTGAATGAGAGGTTTATGAACATTTGGAGTCCGAGCTACACAAAGATTGTTTTGTTGTTGTTGCGCTGCACAAAGGTTTGCTCCCAGGAGAGCGGCCGTGATGACGTCATCGCATGTGACTGCGTCTTTGTGTGCGACAGACAAAGAGAGGACCACGGGGTCAAGAGAAGAGACAGCGAGGAACAAGTCCGTCCCATGACATCAGGTCTGTCACACCTAAACTACACCCTGAGCTGGATTCTGTTCAGTAAAGCCCTGTGAAGTCCACCACGGGGTTAAAGCCGTCACACAGCGGCGCTAATTAAAAACCTTCTGGCTCTGTGTCAAACACACACTCGCGTGAATGGAAGTCAATCGAACGCCGTCATCGGGAAGTTTTTAAATAAAGAACAAGCTTCTTTTTGTTATCGGGAGAAAATACGGTTGCACTAAAAAGTTTGCATGCTTAATCATTGCATGCTCTGTCGTATTATGGTTATATAAATTGTATGACATGCCACAAAACGAGCGTTTGTCGACCCCACAGGGTTATTAATGTGAAAAAAACAATATTTTTTGAAGAAATCATATAAAAACACACACACAAAAAAAACATTATGATTCTTTGATAGAAAAAAAAATCCTGTTCTTTTGAATTTTCTTTTTTTATATACATAGAAATCTTTCGTAACCTCATATAATGCATTTCTTTATTGTCGTGCACTTTTAATCAATGTAATGCATCCTTGCAACTGAATTAAATTAATCAAAACATTTTTTATTAATTTAAAGCAGCGTATTTCACTGTAATAAAGTAGGTCCTAAAATGATGCACAGGACATGACTCAAAAGAATCAGTTCTGATTCGGTAAAACAAACAGGACTTCATGTTTGACTATATCATGCTACGCCACTACTTCATTGGAAAAAAGATCTTTGTAAAAGCTAGAAAAGCTTCAAAAATAGCATAGCTCCTGACACAATACTAAATATGCAGTCGAAGTCAAAACGAAGCATCACAGCCTATTTTACTTTAGTAATATGACACAGAACTACAGTAATTCGCTTTAACACTTTACAGTAAAAATTGTGAAAAATGCCAAAAACAAGCAAAGTCGCCACATGGAAAACAATCTGTTACTGAAAAAGCTAAAAAAAAAATAAAAAAAAAAAGTAATTCTCACTATTTTTACTGAACTACTGCCCAACTCTAATCTAAATTCATCTCAAACACCCATCACACCCTTTACATGTGTTCTGGGAACTCTTAACACACAATAAACCCTCTAGAAAAATGCTTTTACTGTCTGGGGTTTGCAGTGACCCGCTACAGAGGCTCAATCGACAGGAAGGAACGTGACAGTGACCACAGAAACAACACAAAGGGCTTGGAAGACAAAACAGAGAAATATTCTTTTGCAGACTACCAAAACGACTTAAACTCTCAGACTTTCATTGAGGGGGTGAAAACTTTTGCACAATAAGACTTGTGGTAATTTAAGCTGTCTATAGCTATAGCAAAGCTTATCAGCTCCCTACTGAAAAAACAGCTACCAAAAAAATGTAATATATCTCACACTTATATCATGCATCTGATTGATTTATTATTGAAATTACCATAGTACTGTTAGATTAGTCCAAAATAAAAAAAGTACAACTTTTCTACACTAATATTCTACACTATTCTATAAAAAATGTATTTTTGTATTCTATTTTCTTTTCATTTATTATTCAATTATTAAAAAAAGACCTAACACTTGCTTGCTCTATTATATATATTTATGAATTTTAAAATAACTTATAACATGTATATATAAATTGTAAATTAAATTTTGTGAAAAATGTGTATAATGTATATTCTAATATACTTATATATTTTATTATATATTAATTTTAAAAGATGCAGTATACATTAATATAAATAATCAATATAAAAAATACATATTAAAATAAATATATAAATATCAAATTAATCAAAAACAAATATTATAATAATTTCACATATTTCTCTCTCTCTCTTTATATATATAAGAATTTACATTTTATGAACTGCATTAGCTCTGATTTGTCAATTGTGCTTTATTGTAATGTTGCAGATGCATGTTATATAATGTGTAACATGAGAACTGCGGGCCCCTGGAGGCCCTATCACTCTTAAATGGAGCACATTAACCCTGGACCCCATTACTGGAGGGCCTCTATAGAAAAAACACTGCCCCAGGGCGCCAGACAAGCTCAGAGAATGTGTGTGTGTGTGTGTGCACGCACTGAGAGGAAGACAGGAGTCAGTGTGTTTACCGCAGCAGAGCGAAGAAGGACATCACAAACACACTAAAGCAGGAGGCGATGGCCTTCCCAATCCACGTCTGAGGGACTTTGTCTCGTATCGTATTCACTGTGACCTAAAAGAAAAACAGAGTTTGGGATTCACATTCATCATTTAAATGGTGTTTGCAAAGAGGTGATAAAAGAGACAACACCTAGCAACCACCCAGAACACCCTAGCAACATGCTATAAACCACTCAGAGCACCTTAGCAACTGGCAATCCACTAAAATCCACCGTAATGCTTTAGCAACTGAATAGAAATGCCCCGGCAAACCCTAGAACAATCTAGCAACTGCATTGCAACACACTAAATAAAACTCCCCTACTGAAAAAAAAACAGCCCAAGCACAATAGCTAGCACCTAGCAACATGCTAAAAACCATTTTAACCACCTTAAACCACACCATGATGCACTAAAGATGCCTTTTTTAGCAGTTTAGCAAATCCTTATTTTCCTAGCAACCCACAAAAGAACACCCCTAGCAACACCCTAGCGACCAGAATGCTACAGCAACCCACAAAAGACCACCCTAGCGACACCGTATTGCGACACCCTAGTGACCAGAATGCTATAGCAACCCACAATAGAACACCCTAGCAACCAGAAAGCTACAGCAACCCACAAAAGAGCACCCTTGTGACACCCTAGCAACCAGAAAGCTACAGCAACCCACAAAAGAGCACCCTTGTGACACCCTAGCGACCAGAATGCTATAGCAACCCACAAAAGCGACACCCTTGTGACACCCTAGCGACCAGAATGCTATAGCAACCCACAATAGAACACCCTAGCGACCATAATGCTACAGAAACCCACAAAAGAACACCCTAGCGACACCCTAGTGACCAGAATGCTATAGCAACCCACAAAAGAACACCTAGCGACACCCTAGCGACCAGAATGGCATAGCAACCCACAAAAGAACACCTAGCGACACCCTAGCAACCAGCATTCTATAGCAACCCACAAAAGAACACCGTAGCGACCAGATTGCTATAGCAACCCACAAAAGACCACCCAGGCGACACCCTAGCGACCAGAATGCTATAGCAACCCACAAAAGCGACACCCTTGTGACACCCTAGCGACCATAATGCTACAGAAACCCATGAAAGAACACCCTAGCGACACCCTAGTGACCAGAATGCTATAGCAACCCACAAAAGAACACCTAGCGACACCCTAGCGACCAGAATGCCATAGCAACCCACAAAAGAACACCTAGCGACACCCTAGCAACCAGCATGCTATAGCAACCCACAAAAGAACACCGTAGCGACCAGATTGCTATAGCAACCCACAAAAGAACACCTAGCGACACCCTAGCGACCAGAATGCCATAGCAACCCACAAAAGAACACCTAGCGACACCCTAGCAACCAGTATGCTATAGCAACCCACAAAAGAACACCGTAGCGACCAGATTGCTATAGCAACCCACAAAAGACCACTGTAGCGACCAGATTGCTATAGCAACCCACAAAAGACCACCCAGGCGACACCCTAGTGACCAGAATGCTATAGCAACCCACAAAAGAACACCTAGCGACACCCTAGCAACCAGCATGCTATAGCAACCCACAAAAGAACACCGTAGCGACCAGATTGCTATAGCAACCCACAAAAGACCACCCAGGCGACACCCTAGTGACCAGAATGCTATAGCAACCCACAAAAGAACACCTAGCGACACCCTAGCAACCAGCATGCTATAGCAACCCACAAAAGAACACCGTAGCGACCAGATTGCTATAGCAACCCACAAAAGACCACCCAGGCGACACCCTAGCGACCAGAATGCCATAGCAACCCACAAAAGAACACCTAGCGACACCCTAGCAACCAGCATGCTATAGCAACCCACAAAAGAACACCGTAGCGACCAGATTGCTATAGCAACCCACAAAAGAACACCTAGCGACACCCTAGCAACCAGCATGCTATAGCAACCCACAAAAGAACACCGTAGCGACCAGATTGCTATAGCAACCCACAAAAGAACACCTAGCGACACCCTAGCGACCAGAATGCCATATAGCAACCCACAAAAGAACACCTAGCGACACCCTAGCAACCAGTATGCTATAGCAACCCACAAAAGAACACCGTAGCGACCAGATTGCTATAGCAACCCACAAAAGACCACTGTAGCGACCAGATTGCTATAGCAACCCACAAAAGAAAACTCAACATATGCCCCATCAAATCCTAGAACACCAACAACATGCTAAAAACTATTCCACAATCACATCACAATGCTTTTTAAACAGTTTAGCAAATCCATAGTCCTCTCAAAACACCCTAGCAACCGTAGCTCATAAAATACTACAGCAACACATTAAAAAAAATCTCAGAAACTGCAAAGAAATGGGCTAAAAAACATTGGGAACACCCTAGCAACCAAACAGCAATGCACTGACTACGGTTAAGACCATGGCAGCTAGTTTTGCATGGGCAAACAGATTAGTTCTTTTCCCTGAAAATGTAAAAATATATTTATTTATTTATATATTTGTTTACCAAACCCGAACACGTCTACACAACATAGTTTATTTACATTTCACAAACTCATCAAATCAAAGCGTATCAACAGAAATGGCGGACGTGTCATATTTAAGGATTCCTGTCTAAAACGTCTATTGAAGTTCATGTGCGGTTCGTTTTTTCCGCTAATCCAGCATGAATCGTCAGGTTTCAGCTAACACAGGAAAACAAACAGGCCTGTAGTCCATTCGAGAGGGCTTTCTGGTGACGAGGTGTGTTTGGGTTCTTTCCATTCAAGACGGACAAAAAGAGCTAAAGTAGGACGAGGCGTCAAACAAGTGCTTTGGGTGGAGAGAGGGTTTAATCCCAAAAGACCACAAAGGCAAGACGGAGCCCACAGTCATCGGGATTCATACTGTGTGTGTGTGTGTGTGTGTGCATGTGTGTGAGTGTGCATGTGTGTGTGTGTGTGATTGAGAGAGAGAGAGAGAGAGAGAGAGAGAGAGAGATTGTGTGTGTGTATGTGTGTGTGTGTGAGTGAGAGAGAGAGAGAGAGAGTGTGTGTGTGTGTGTGAGTGAGAGAGAGAGAGAGTGTGTGTGTGTGTGTTTGTGTTTGTGTGAGTGAGAGAGAGAGAGAGTGTGTGTGTGTGTGTGAGAGAGAGAGAGAGAGAGAGAGAGAGAGAGTGTGTGTGTGTGTGGTATTCCAAGCGTGTGGGCTGCGATTACATCTCTAGGTTTTTTTTTCTGTCTCGTCTTTAATCTTACTAAATTTATCTGCTTGTGCTCTTCTTTTTCAGTCGAGATTAATGTTTTCTGACAGAAATATAGCTACTAGTGTATGGTGTATTTATTGCATGTGTGGAATGTTGTATGAACCAATGAGCATCCAGCACAAGATCAATCTGATCTGTTGGATACTTACAGTATATATCAGTCTTATTCCAGGCATTTAGGAATGCTTAGTTTTTATCTAAGTGAGTCCAAACTTATTCTTAATCTTTAAAGTTCTTTAATCAATCATTTAAGTTTCTCCCAAGTTTTTATTTATTTATTTTATGTTTGAAATCTTTCATTACGCAAGAGTCCAGAGGAAACCGCAGCAGCTTGGTAAAGTTAGCGAGGAGCTGCACGTCTGGGAGAGCGGTTATGATTCATGTCGTTTCATCACTCGGCTCTGGATGTGTCTCGCCAGCTGTGGTCTGCACCTGCAACTCCAGAAAAGACAAACACAGACCAGAAACAAAACCGTTCCCCTTTTCTCACCCGCTCCCAAAAGTAAGAGAGAAGAAGAAAAACATGCACACACACACACACACTCAAATGAGATCTCTTTAAAGTTCAGCCACTATGAGATTCAGAAAAAGAGAAAAAAAACGTACATTCAAATGGGTATCTGGAGCTCTATGACCCTCTTTTCTCGCGTGGTTTGCAATACGACAAAACAAAAGAAAATCAGTGGACATCAAAATAAAAACATTCTCACCATCCTAAAGCAAGACCTCGAAACTCACCAGACCAGACCTGATATAAAATATACACTATTTAAAACACAGTGCATTATATTTCAATTAACACAGACTATTTGTGACCCTGGAGCACAAAGCAGTCTTAAGTCTCTGGGGTATATCTGTAGCAATAGCCAAAAATACATAGTATGGGTCAAAACTATAGATTTTTATTTTATACAAAAAATCATTAGGATTTCAAGTAAAGATCATGTTCATGAAGATATTTAGTAAATCTCCTATTGTAAATATATAAAAACTTCATTTCTGATTAGTAATATGCATTGCTAAGAGCTTCATTTGAACAACTTTAAAGATGATTTTCTCAAAATTTAGATTTTTTTTGCTCCCTCAGATTCCAAAATTTCTAATAGTTGTATCTCAGACAAATATTGTCCTCCGAACAAACCACACATCACTGGAGAGATAATTTATTCAGCTTTCAGATGATGCATAAATCTCAAATTCAAAAAATTGGTTTTGTGGTCCATTTATCACCCAAGAACAACCCTGTTTCAAAACCTAGTATGCTCCCTAAGTAGGCAGCTTTATAAGGTACATGGCTCACATAAAAGCAGCATAAGAATGAGCTAGTATCCTTCATCATGAAATGTGGTGGACAACACGTGCATATGTTAAAAACTTCCTTGATATACATTCAAACTAGAAAGAAAATGTTCTCTACAGGCAAGACACTTCATGCTGATTAGCCGTGTGATGCAATGCAAGATCTCCAGAGGGCAAGAGGGTAGATTTTAATTATATAAAAGCCACAAACACACCTAACGGTGAACTAGTCAAATGATTTATGGTAAACCATGATTGATGTAAAAAGCAGTGCTTCAAGGTCTTCGAACAGACCCTCTAGACAACAAGAGTCATCAAATAGAAACTAGTCTAAGCTGGTCTTGTCAGCAATGTGTTCACCGCTTGATTTAAATTAATAAAGGTGTGTGTTTGGCCTTAGGTGAACATTTCTTATCTCATCTTTGACCTTTTAGTTAAAGAAAACGCTTTTAGTTTTTACTGCTTTTTGTATTTTCACTGTTATACACTTGGGGGCGCTATTACGCATCTGATGTTAACAGATGCATATTAAAATTAACATATAAATGAAAACTGCATAATGTTACAGAGTAAAATGATGATCCAGGAAGTGGTATATGTCTGGGCAAGTGTTGATGGAAGTGATTTACTGTGTTTATACTTTGATAATCCTACTGGATATTATCCAGATGTTGTTTCTGATAACTACTTTTTGCTCATAATTATGCATTTTTTATGAAACCTGCCTATATTCAAGTGTTAATAAAAAAGAATGCTTTAAAACAGATTTTTTTTGGGGTTAAAAGTAAAGGCTTTGATCTGTACTTTGATGCAGTGCATATTCAAATATTCATACAGCAAAATATACTGGAGGTCATCAAATTTGAGTGAAAACATAAAAAAAGGTGGCAGAGAAATAAAGAAATAAAAAATGTATAGAAATGATAAGATAAATAAATTAATGAACAATAAGACTGAACAAATAAAATGGAAAAAAAATGCATGAGTGAACAAAAATGAATGAAGATAAGCACCGGCGGCGCCAGGGGGGGTCTTGGGGACCCTGCAAAAAAACGCTCTGACCCCCCATTTGACCCCCCATCCTCTTCCTGATTAATATATATATATATATATATATATATATATATATATATATATATATATATATATATATATATATTCTGGATAAAGATTTTAAAAAATGTATCTTCAAACTCATGCGCGTAATTTGCAGGGGGGTTACGGGGGTCATGACCCCCCCAAAAATCAGATCCAACTAATATAACCCCATTAATATCATAACATCATTCAGATTAAAATAATATGAAATATTCAGAATGAATACTTTTGTAATTTTGTTTGTTTTCTTTATTAATTTCATTTGCCAGCAAGAAAGATAGTATCATATTTTAAATAATCTGTAGTGTAAATTAGCATGTTACCTTTTACACAAGAAAATTATTCATATGCCGCGAGTTTAACCCCCCCAATGGTAGACCCAAAGTTACGCACTTGTTCAAACTACTCAGAATAATAATAAATAATAATTATTTCGACATTTATTCGTACACTGAACCGAGAACCGTTTCTGTCAGACGCGTCTGATTCGAGAACCGAGGAGCTGATGATACTGCGCATGCGTGATTCAGTGTGACGCAGACTGACTCACAGCTCGTCTGAACCGAGCTGATGCTTTTGGTGATTGATTCTGAACTGATTCTGTACTTATGTTATAAGCGCGGGTAAACTGAAGGCTTGAATTTAGGTCAGTCATCGCTAATGACATTACATACAGCCTAAAAGAACCGGGGAACCGTTTTTTTTTTTCAAACTGGTTTATTGAATCGAACTGTCCGAAAGAACCGGTTCACTTGAGCACCTGCTCCTTTCCCCCTTAAGTGCCCTTTTGACAAAGCAAATTTTCCTCGAATTTTTTTTGTAATAACATACCATTTAGTGAATGCCTGCCCACGCCCAATAATAATATTATTACAATTTATTAATAATAATTTAGCCGTAAATAAAATGACCCACATGATGACCTTTCAGCTGACCGGGAAATTCCTCAGGCCACACGCGCATTTTTAATTGTTAGAGGATATTTTCAGAAGCGTGGCAGCTGGTAAGTGGTGTTTCATTCTCACTGAAGTGATTTTCATGATTATTTATTTATTATTATTTTACAAGAACGATGTGATGTGAGAACATGCAGATATATTGCTGTGTGTAGCCTGTAACGTTAGTGTAGAAGTAACGCTAGCGTGCTGTTTGAGGGAGAAAGGTTTCACAGGCATCGAGGGGTCTGGTCTTTTTTATGTTATTTGACTAAACTAGTATTATATTACAGTACTTATTTATTTTTTAACACGTTGAGTGCCTTAAAAATAATTATCACGACACTGGCAATGCTTATTCAGATTTTCTCATTCTCTGAATTATCATTATAAAAATAAAAACTATTCAGAAATTAATTATATAATTATATTTTAAATGTGACGTAAATTTTTTTTCTACATTAGCAACAGTGCTTACAACAGCAAGACCACTTTAGCCTGTAAACTCAATAATATCTCTCTGGAAATAAATGTAAAAATATCAGTAAAAAATGCATGATATACCTGACATCAAAGTGCAGTGTGAAGGATATGAATAACAAATGTAGCATGCCATTTGTTTACATTGCAAAGGTGTTCAATTTTAGACAATAACAACTACAACAGTAATAATAATATTAATCACTATATTCCAGTGGATCAGTTTTTTTATGTTTTGTATCAATATTTAAGGTGGACTTATTGATTAGGTGCAAGAGTAGTACTGATGGTTAAAATAATAGATTAATGCTGAAACAGAGAAGAAAAGCCATCAGGTTAGGACAATTTAAGACATTTCAGTTTCTAATCCCAGAGCTATTATTATTTTAAACTTAAAATTGTCTTCTCTATTGTTTCTTTTTCAAAACTGCATCAAAGCATTTGCTGCTGTATCAATACATAACCATCCATATCTATACGCGAATCAGCAAGGAATGCATCACAATATATTGTTATATTGATATTTTGTACAGCGCAATTTAAAACCTTGTTCCATGTGCCCCTTTTATACTTTGAGCACCTGCCCCTCCAAAGGTCTCTACACGGCCCTGTTCAGAGGGAGTGTCAGCCACGCTAAAAAAGTTAACCGCTTAAGTCATTTGGTGATTAATGAACCATTTAAAACTATTCAGTTTTATAAATGACTTTATGAATTTCTTCACTGATAAAATAGATAACATTAGAAATACAATAGCGAATGTAGATTCTACAGCATCTAACACTTCAGTTTCATCCATCGCACCCAAACATAAACTGCAGTGCTTTACAACCATAGGACAGGAGGAGCTAAATAAACTTATCACTGTATCTAAACCAACAACATGTTTATTAGATCCTGTACCCACTAAATTACTGAAAGAGCTGTTACCTGTAGCCGAAGAACCGCTTCTCAATATCATTAACTCGTCGTTATCTTTAGGACACGTCCCAAAACCATTCAAGCTGGCGGTTATCAAGCCTCTTATTAAGAAACCAAAACTAGATCCTAGTGTACTGGCAAATTATAGGCCTATTTCAAATCTTCCATTTATGTCTAAAATTTTAGAAAAAGTTGTGTCTGCTCAATTGAGCTCCTTCCTGCATAAAAATGATCTGTATGAAGAATTTCAGTCAGGTTTCAGGCCCCACCATAGCACAGAAACTGCACTTGTTAAAATTACAAATGACCTGCTCCTTGCGTCAGACCAAGGCTGCATCTCATTTCTAGTCTTACTTGATCTTAGTGCTGCGTTCGACACCATAGATCATGACATACTCATAGATCGATTACAAAACTATACAGGTATTCAAGGGCAGGCTCTAAGATGGTTTAGATCCTACCTGTCCGATTGCTACCATTTTGTTTACTTAAATGGGGAGTCATCTCATTTATCATCAGTAAAATATGGAGTGCCACAAGGATCCGTCCTAGGTCCCCTTCTATTTTCAATATACATGTTGCCCCTTGGTAATATTATTAGAAAATACGGAATTAGCTTCCACTGTTATGCTGATGATACTCAGCTATATATCTCAACGAGACCAGATGAAACTTCCCAATTATCTAAGCTAACAGATTGTGTTAAAAATGTAAAAGATTGGATGACAAAGAATTTTCTCCAATTAAATTCGGATAAGACGGAGATATTAATTATTGGACCAAAAAACACTACACAGAATCTTGTAGATTACAATCTGCAACTAGACGGATGTACTGTAACTTCCTCTACAGTCAGAAATCTGGGTGTTATATTAGACAGCAATTTGTCTTTTGAAAATCATATTTCCAATGTTACAAAAATTGCATTCTTCCATCTTAGAAACATTGCCAAGCTACGAAACATGTTATCTGTTTCTGATGCAGAAAAGCTAGTTCATGCATTCATGACCTCTAGACTGGACTATTGTAATGCACTTCTAGGTGGTTGTCCTGCTTCTTCAATAAACAAGCTACAGGTCGTCCAAAATGCAGCAGCGAGAGTCCTTACGAGGTCAAGAAAATATGATCATATTACCCCAATTTTACAGTCTCTGCACTGGCTACCTATTAAGTTCCGCATCAGTTACAAATTATCATTACTTACCTATAAGGCCCTAAATGGTTTAGCTCCAGCGTACCTAACTAGCCTTCTACCACGCTACAACCCATCACGCACCCTAAGGTCACAAAACGCTGGACTTTTGGTAGTTCCTAGGATAGCAAAGTCCACTAAAGGAGGTAGAGCCTTCTCACATTTGGCTCCCAAACTCTGGAATAATCTTCCTGATAATGTTCGGGGTTCAGACACACTCTCTCTGTTTAAATCTAGATTAAAAACACATCTCTTTCGCCAAGCATTCGAATAATGTATCTTTTTAATTGTGAGTGTAGTTGCATCTGATCAAAGGTGCATTTTTATTCATTAGCTAGGGTTAAACTAATTTTACTTTGTTGGATCAGCAGCTATGCTAATGATGTCTGTATTTTGTTTCTATGTTTTGCCACGGGATTCACATCCCGTGGTAACTAGGATTTACACAAGCTCCAGTCTGGATCCAGAACACCTGAGAAGAGATGATGCTGACCCTCAGAGGACCTCAGATGATGCTAACCCTGAATCAACAAACAGAACTAACAATTATTCCTAAATGTGTGACTTAATCATATAATAACTTAATTAATAATATTGATAGTTCATCGTCTAGCTGACTACGTCTTGTATTATTATTATTTTTTAGTTTTTCTAAAATCCTGTCAAATGTGCACAAACTACTAGCTACTACTAAATATTGTAGAAACATAATTTTCTGTAAAGTTGCTTTGTAACGATTTGTTTTGTAAAAAGCGCTATACAAATAAACTTGAATTGAATTGAATTGAATTGAATTGAATTTGGTGAACTGGTTCAAGAAGATCCGGTAACATCGAATGATTCGTTCGTGAACCAGATATCACTACACTTCAGTGTTTTGAAATCTCACACAACAGACACTGAAGAGAAGACAATGCTGAATAAAGTCATAGTTTTTGCTATTATTGGACCTAAATGTATTTTCGATGCAGTAATATGCAGTTATTGGCCGTGCCCACTGTATTTTTTGTTGGTTTTCATGAGACCCACTTTATAAGCCAAACCTTCCCTACGTCCATGAGTGCATGTGAATGAATCAACCCAATCACAACTGATCCACCGAGAACCTTCAGAAGACAGACTGAGAAAATGTGTGCGTGAAGTGGTTGGATTTAACTCTCTTTGGGTATCATCTCACACACAGAACAAGCCTTGGTCCATGAAGTCAATATCAGCTCTACTGAGAAGATAAACATTGCCATCCAGAGGAAGAATACACTACTGCGTTAGCTACTACATCCATCTATAAACCCACTCTGCATTACTCTGCTGAGTAACAGAGTATCTGTCTTGGGGTGCATAAATTAATGCATTGCTTGCTCAGTATTCACTGAAACTTTTAAGTTTATACATTGAGAAATTATCTTGCATTCTTTGCCACTGGAAAAGTTAAAAAGTACTATCAAAAACTCTTTTAATGCAACGGCTAGTGAGTAGAATTAGCCACAAATGCACACTTAATGCACACTTAAAACACGCACAACGAATATTACATTTGAAGTATTACAAAAATGACATTAAACACCTGAGACACAAAAATGCATACTATGAATTGAGACTTTAATAGTTATCTCATATAGCATTTAAGATAAACAATAAACTAGTATATTAAGGTATAATCTTCTTTTTTATCTTTAAGAGATTTATCCTTGCAATATTTATCTGTAAAGCTGCTTTGGAAAAACTGCAAATTTAATTACTGTTCTGTACTGTATTTTCTAGTATATACAAATTATGTATAAATTGATTGAATTTTTTTTTTTTTTAATGATTTACTAGTTTAAAAACATGAATAACATTTTATAATATAATTGATAATAATTACATTCAAAATATTTGACAAAGTGTTTGTGTGTACACATATGTATGTATATACAGTATATCTAATTTATATAAATATGTGTGTGTGTGTGATTTTCATTTAAGATGACAAAACATGAAGATATATTGCAGAAAATACAGTTCTTTATGTTTTTAAAGCTGAAGTTTCACCAAACAAAACTGCCAAAAAATAAAGACTGTTTATGACACACTTCGCCATCTGTCATTGGTCAGCCAAACGGATAGCCCCGCCCCAAACTCACGCCATTGGTTAAGCCAAAGTTGCTCATTTGAGCTGGTTAAAATGCTCAAAATACAAAACAATGTTTGACATCCCCACAGTTTCTGGTGACTAAATTAGGATATGAAAACAGAAAATGTATTACATTCAATAAATTAACACTACTTGTCAGTACTTTTACTTTTCCTGATGTTAAGGCAATGGGAACACCTTTTTTTTTCACAGAAGTTTCTCAGATCAGACACAGATTTTAGGACACAAACAGAACTGCAGCTAAAAACCAAACCCAAAGGTCAGAAACACCTGAATCCAAGGCTCATCCTGAGCAGTAAGATGTCTGTAAACACACAACTAATAAAGTACGTGATG
Source organism: Carassius auratus (assembly GCF_003368295.1). NCBI lineage: Eukaryota > Metazoa > Chordata > Actinopteri > Cypriniformes > Cyprinidae > Carassius > Carassius auratus. Next base: position 1,673,938 of record NC_039292.1, on the reverse strand, counting down.
AAGACTAGAACTGACATGATTAAAGCTACTCCGAAGAAAACAATCCGGATCCAATCTGATCACACACTGTTTATTACGCACACTTACAAAAATCAGGTTCAGAGCACCTCTAGTGTAGTGTACTCAGCACAGAGAACTTCTCCAGAAGTCTCCACCGTTGTTCTGGATTCGGTTTACAATAGTTCTAGAACATTTCCAATCCTGCGAGGTTTCCCATCCGAAGAACTAAATCTCGTTGTTTCTCATCTCGAGTCCGATAAATAGACGGTGACAAACTAACAACATCATTTCACTTTAATGGGAAACACGTAAAGTTTTACAGAGGAAGTCATAAAGGTTTTCTTATTTCTAGAAAGAATATAAATTAATTGATAGCCTTCTGTTTCAGAAGAAGTTGTACTCTGTCTCTTGAAAGTCTCTGAAATGTAGAAAACGAGCCGCTTCTGTTCTGTAAGGTTCTGTAAGGTCAGTGTGGTTCTGTAAGGTCCGTGTGGTTCTGTAAGGTTCTGTAAGGTTCTGTAAGGTCTGTGTGGTTCTGTAAGGTTCTGTAAGGTCCGTGTGGTTCTGTAAGGTCCGTGTGGTTCTGTAAGGTTCTGTAAGGTCCGTGTGGTTCTGTAAGGTTCTGTAAGGTCCGTGTGGTTCTGTAAGGTTCTGTAAGGTCCGTGTGGTTCTGTAAGGTTCTGTAAGGTCCGTGTGGTTCTGTAAGGTTCTGTAAGGTCCGTGTGGTTCTGTAAGTTTCTGTAAGGTCCGTGTGGTTCTGTATGGTCCGTGTGGTTCTATAAGTGTCTGTAAGGTTCTGTAAGGTCCGTGTGGTTCCGTAAGGTTATGGAAGGTTCTGTAAGGTCTGTGTGGTTCTGTAAGGTCCGTGTGGTTCTGTAAGGTTCTGTAAGGTCTGTGTGGTTCTGTAAGGTCCGTGTGGTTCTGTAAGGTTCTGTAAGGTCCGTGTGGTTCTGTAAGGTTCTGTAAGGTCCGTGTGGTTCTGTAAGGTCCTGTAAGGTCCGTGTGGTTCTGTAAGGTCCGTGTGTTTCTGTAAGGTTCTGTAAGGTCCGTGTGGTTCTGTAAGGTCCTGTAAGGTCCGTGTGGTTCTGTAAGGTCCATGTGTTTCTGTAAGGTTCTGTAAGGTCCGTGTGGTTCTGTAAGGTCCGTGTGGTTCTGTAAGGTTCTGTAAGGTCCGTGTGTTTCTGTAAGGTTCTGTAAGGTCCGTGTGGTTCTGTAAGGTCCGTGTGTTTCTGTAAGGTCCGTGTGGTTCTGTAAGGTTCTGTAAGGTCCGTGTGTTTCTGTAAGGTTCTGTAAGGTCCGTGTGGTTCTGTAAGGTTCTGTAAGGTCCGTGTGGTTCTGTAAGGTCCGTGTGGTTCTGTAAGGTTCTGTAAGGTCCGTGTGTTTCTGTAAGGTTCTGTAAGGTCCGTGTGGTTCTGTAAGGTCCGTGTGGTTCTGTAAGGTCCGTGTGGTTCTGTAAGGTTCTGTAAGGTCCGTGTGTTTCTGTAAGGTTCTGTAAGGTCCGTGTGGTTCTGTAAGGTCCTGTAAGGTCCGTGTGGTTCTGTAAGGTCCGTGTGTTTCTGTAAGGTTCTGCAAGGTCCGTGTTGTTCTGCTAGGTCCGTGTGGTTCTGTAAGGTCCGTGTGGTTCTGTAAGGTCCGTGTGGTTCTTTAAGGTTCTGTAAGGTCCGTGTGTTTCTGTAAGGTTCTGTAAGGTCCGTGTGGTTCTGTAAGGTCCGTGTGTTTCTGTAAGGTTCTGTAAGGTCCGTGTGGTTCTGTAAGGTTCTGTAAGGTCCGTGTGGTTCTGTAAGGTTCTGTAAGGTCCGTGTGGTTCTGTAAGGTCCGTGTGGTTCTGTAAGGTTCTGTAAGGTCCGTGTGGTTCTGTAAGGTTCTGTAAGGTCCGTGTGGTTCTGTAAGGTTCTGTAAGGTCCGTGTGTTTCTGTAAGGTCCGTGTGGTTCTGTAAGGTTCTGTAAGGTCTGTGCGGTTCTGTAAGGTTCTGTAAGGTCCGTGTGGTTTGGGGAACTAGAGGAGATTGTAGTGTTTTCTGTGTCTTTGGTCTTCAGGTCCAGTCGGGAGTCTAACATACACACACTACACGACTAGTGTTCACTTTTTGGACAGGAACTTCATCTTGTGTCCTAAGAGAAGAGAGAGAGAGAGAGGAAAGAGAAAGGCTCAAAATCTTTCTTTACTTTACACAAGCACAACTCCATCAGACGAACACTCTTTAGAATTGAATACCAGCTCACTGCATACGTTTTTTTTTTTTTTTGATTGGATCTTCAGCGAATCATTACCTAAACCCTTGAGGAACTTGTTGACGCCTCTGTTCTCGCTCCCTGGCAGAGAATCCAGGTAATCCTGAGCCCTCACCTCAAACAAACCTGCTCAAAAACACAAAGCGGCTGTTAAACCCTACACACAGCCAACAACATATTAATCCTTAGATTCACAACCATTCAGACCTTTCAGGCCCTGCCTCCGAAACTCTCTTTCCTGCACAAACCCTGCAAACATCTGCGTCTCCATGAAGACCTCCAGGAATCTCCGAAGGCTCTTGGAAGACACGGCTTTCCGAAACGCCTCGCGCTGGAAGGACGAAGGAGTTGGAGAGGAGGAAGACGAGGCCGAGGACTCTTCATCACGGTCACTGCTGCCCATGAAGAGCGAGTAATGACCCACGATCTCCACGAAGAACCGCACAAACGCCTCTGACACCACACTGCTCAGAGAACTGGGCTCTAATGAGGGAAATCAAATGAACATTTTCACTTGCATGCATGATATTATTTTATGTCTAATCCAGATTTCAAGGCTACAATTACGGCAAGTGATGGACAAAAGAGCCAGATTACAGTACATTACCGTTCGGATGATCTGCCCCGTCACACGCCAGATCCTTCCTCCGTTCCAGAATGTGTTCGAGAGCCGCCTGGAGCTTGTGAGGCAGAATCGAATCCTCATCGTCCATCTGAAACATTAAACTTGCTTCATCAAGCTTTTATTAAAACACAAACAAGACTAAAACTGCATTGCTGTACCTGTCGCAGGAAACGACTGCTGCCGAGATCCACCACCAGGACCTGAAAGAGAGCAGAGGACACTGTGATGTCACTGGTGAGCTCAGCCTTTGTGAAGAGGTCAGAGGTCAGAGCAGCGCACCCGAACAGGAAGTGCTCAGAGAGAAATATTAGTAATGTGTCCGTCTCTGATAGAATATGAACACCTCATCCTAGACTTTGCTGGCCTTGTTTCCTTCCCACATTAGTCATAACGAGATGCAACACTCAAGAGGTCAAAGGTCAAACATGATGTCACAGTGCTATTAGATAGGAAATGCATATTTTTTATTCTGTTATACACATTTGTTAATTATGAATTTATTCTGCATTAGTGTTGTGTCACCTCCTCCAGCGGGAGCTCTTTGAGTCGGGTCAGAGAGCTGGAGAGGAGACCCACGATGAAGGGGGTTGGAGTACAGACGATGTCCATCATGGACGGAGGAAGAACCGGGATGTACGTGTGCTGCCAGGTGAAGGGGTACAGCAGAGCCACCATGGCATGACAACATTTAGAGAGGGTGCTGGAGAGAGAGAGAGAGAGAGAGAGAGAGAGAGAGATCTGACTGTAGTGACACATTCTCACCAGCAGGTGGCAGCACAGGAGAATCACTCGGTGCTGTTTGCTGGAGATACTATTGCTCTTTCTTTAAATGCTGCAGGAATTAAACAATACAAGAAATAACAGGATATTTTGTATAAAAACCTATTTTAGGACCATTATGATTTATGCATTGTAACATTTCGCTGAGAACATTTTCTCTTCACATTTTCATTACCGTACTGCACAAAAAAAATAAAATAAATAATAAATAAAAAATAATAATATATTTTTTTTCAATAATATGAGGAAAATATTAATTTCAATTAGCAAAGAAAATTGCTTAATGATTTTGGTGTGAAATATGACTCATTATGTCACCCGTTGGGAGTTAAAATGGATAAAAAAAATCCTTAAATATAACATTTTTCCATTAGCAGAACAATCAATAACAATTATCATAATTTTATCATTATATATATATATATATATATATATATATATATATATATATATATATATATTCCAATTAAATTATTATTATTTATTCAATTATTAGTAAATATTGTTTAAAGTAATAATAACAATAATAACAATGAGAAAAACTATTATTATTATCAGTTTGTCATTTATCAAATAAAATAAAAAAGCTGTTATTCAACTTTGTTCGAAATATGTAATTAGAATAAAAATAATAATGAGAAAACAATTATTATTATCAGTGTATCATTAAAAAAAAAATACTACTACAAATAAAAATGTAACTTTTTTTTTAAATGGCAGTGTGAAACATTTTTCCTTGTTTTCACTGAATGTATGTTTTTATTTCTTATTTTGAACAGCTCTTTCTGCTCTGTATTCTTGATGTCTTCTGTCTGTTAAAAACATTTAAATTCTTCAGACACACGTTTATTTGTCTGACCGTACGAATTCTGACAGAATGCATTTACACAAGTGCACATCCGGACCTGTCAGCCTTCTGAATCAAAGCAAGGCTTATATTATATCCTGAAAACATTACTGGAAGTGAATAATACCCGAGTTTATCTGCGGTGAAGATGACCCTTCGCTCCAGCAGAAGAGAAGCAAACACCCGCAGAAGCAGACGCAAGCTGAGAGAGGAAAACAGACACTCGAAATCCACATGCTCCAGACGGGAATCTGAAGGACGACATAATTCGATCACCTACAGTAGAGAGAGAGAGAAACGGGAGAAGCTTTGAGATCAAGTCCAAACGTTCACAGCAGAAATCATTCTCAGCAAGGCCCTCGATCCACTGACCTCTGTTCCTGAACCTGGGAGGAAGTTCTTAATCCTGATGGTTCTTCCCGGAGCTGGGAACGCTGCCTCCATGATTCCTCTCATTAAAGGCTGGACCAGCGCTGGAGAAACGGCTCGACGCTTCTCTACCTCATCCAGGATCTGATCAGACAGACATCAACACACCTCATGGAGGATCTTTTTATATTCCTGAATCTACAGGGGTTAACCACTGCTTCATACATCTCTCCCCCCGGACATCTTATTCAACATAAATAAATATGACAATAATAGCAATGAGAATAACAACAATTATTGTCATTTTATTACTCTACTGTACCTAAAATATCTTTTATTATTTTGTTCCCACCATCCATACTTTATTCAACATAGTAGAAAATTAATAAACACGCTAATAATAATAATAATTATTATTATTATTACTTTGTATCATTGTAATAAAAAATAAATTAAAGTAAAAAAAATAAATAATAAAAACCAAATTAAATGAATGAAATGTTAATTACAAAACAAAAACAAAAATTATGATGAAATGGAAATAAAATGAAAACAAATATATAATTAAAATAAATAAAAAAATATAGATATAACATAAAATGATAAAAATTAAAAATAAATGTCTTCAGCATTAAAGTCTATGGCTTAAAAATAAAACTTTATTTATTTAAATATAAAAGTAATTATAATAATAAAAAAAAATATAAAAAAGCATGTGTTTATGGTAAGAGGCCCTAAAGGTACTGTAATAATATATATGGCTTAAATTTTTTTTTTAAATGATATTAAAAAAATCTAAAATAAAATGATAAAATAATAATAATAATTAAAAATAAAGATAAAAAACATGTATTTAGGGTAAGTCTATGGCTTAAAAAATTATATATATATATATATATATATATATATATATATATATATATATATATATATATATATATATAATAAAAATACTTTTAAAATGTTTTTAATTCAAAATAAAAAAGCATGTCTTTATGGTCAGAAGCCCTGCAGGTATTAATGTCTATAGCTTAATGTTGATTACCACTCAAATTAATTTAAATCAAAATAAAATAAAATTCAGAAAATATAATATAAAAGTCTAACCCTCACTCTTTTCCCTATTCTTAAAACCTTGGTTCTTGACAGGAATGTTGTGTCAGGACCGACAGAAATCCCTCAACACTCTTTGCAGCCAAATTTTTGATTGAGGACATTTGCTTACTGTCAAAACCCCAACACAGAGAAGATAACAGATGCACACTGTGTAAAGTTGAGATGAATTACCTTCGAGAACAGATCGAAACAGCCCAGTCTGCTCACAATACAGTAGACTTCAGGTAGACGTCTTCCTTTACCGCTGGGCTACACACACACACACACACACACACACACACACACACACAACATGTGACACACATGCAAAATGCTACTCTTCGAAACATTGCTTTTTAAAAAACAGTATATTTCACTCATGTTCCGTGATGTAGTAAATGTACTCTACATTATTGTGAATAATAAAGAAATAAAGAGCAGCTCACCAGTAAACGTCGACAGTAGCCAAATCTTCGGCTCCCATCTTCTCCGGTTAAGACAAACGAGAAGGTTTCACTGTAAACAACACGTTCACAATGATTCCCAAACCTCATATATTTGAGGAAATTCCTGAGGTTGATTTGTGGTGCAGTGAACCGTGTGGATGTGATACCTGGGGAAGTTATCCACAGGTGCCCAGTCTCTAGCATCAGGGAAACAGAACTGGGGAATCACTTTCAGCTGGTCTTCAGCTTCTCGCATGAACTTGAAGCTTCGTTCCAACTGACGAGGAAAGAGAATCAGGGACACAGATGCATGAACGTCTCGTGCTGATCTTTCAAGCCCAAATAGATCTTATTTGTTGTTCTCTGGAAGAAAAATGTTTGTACCTTGAGAGGGAACTGCTGGGTGACTTCTGGTAAATACGGGACGCCTGCTTTGGTTTTATGAAGAGCCACAACCAGGAAGTACTCAAACAACTTCCTCTCCTGGAGGTCCATCAAGTCTCGCTCCAGAGTGCGATATCGACCGGTTTGCCTCAACATAGACTGCACCGACACTAATCTCTGGCTGTGAGCTAAAACAGATGAGGATGAGGATGAAGATGATGGCTTTCCCCATTGACTTAATTGTAACTATATTAAAAGAAGTTAAAAAGGTCATCCGAGATGTAGATGATTCTGTTTCTTCATCAGATTTGGTGAAATGTAGCATTGCATCACTCGCTCACCAATGGATATGAATGGGTGCCGTCAGAATGAGAGTCCAAACGTATGAGTACTCAATCAATAGCTGATTTCTTCAGCTGAAAAAGTCATCTGAATTATTAGAGAAATATGCTCAGATCAAACACTGTTTGCAAGGAAATACAGTTCTGAACAAATATGTGGCTTGACAACAGGAGACAGACCTTTTCACTGGAAGAAGTGTGATTATGGACACATATTTAGGCTAGAAGAAACCATTTAAAGTTAAAACGCCTTAATTATGGATTTGTTTCTTACAAACATGCATCTTTTGGTTTCTCCAGATGTTCACTGATGAACTGTGGATGATTGTGATGTTTTTATCAGCTGTTTGGACTCTCAATTCTGACGGCACCCATTCACATTCATTGGTGAGTAAGTAATGCAATGCTACATTTCTCCAAATCTGATGAAAAAACAAACTCATCTACATCTGAGATGATGTTTTTATCAGCTGTTTGGACTCTCAATTCTGACGGCACCCATTCACATCCATTGGTGAGTAAGTGATGCAATGCTACATTTCTCCAAATCTGATGAAGAAACAAACTCATCTACATCTTGGATGATGTTTTTATCAGCTTTTTGGACTCTCAATTCTGACGGCACCCATTCACATCCATTGGCGAGTAAGTGATGCAATGCTACATTTCTCCAAATCTGATGAAGAAACAAACTCATCTACATCTTGGATGATGTTTTATCAGCTTTTTGGACTCTCAATTCTGACGGCACCCATTCACATCCATTGGCGAGTAAGTGATGCAATGCTACATTTCTCCAAATCTGATGAAGAAACAAACTCATCTACATCTTGGATGATGTTTTTATCAGCTTTTTGGACTCTCAATTCTGACGGCACCCATTCACATCCATTGGTGAGCAAGTGATGCAATGCTACATTTCTCCAAATCTGATGAAGAAACAAACTCATCTACATCTTTGATGACCTGTTTGAATTTTAGTTTTTGGTTGAACACTTCCTTTAAAGTCTGTGTAAAGGCAGTTCAGAGAATTGCTTCTAAACACATAAAACACGTATTTAATATTGCTTTACACAGACTTCAATGTAAACTTAATCTGGAGACGTTAAGGCCTGTAGGAGCTCTTACCCTTTAGTTTCTCCTCTGTGTCACTTTCAGACTCGCTGTTTTCGTCGGTCACTATACCGGAGAAGAGAGAGAGAGGTCAAAGGTCACTAGAGAATCAGTATGCAGGTATTCACAGAGACATATTTCATGCTTGGATGCACATGTGTATCCTATAACGTAACATAATTCTATCATCCCTGGAAAAATGGGTCAAGCGCAACTGACCCAAAACTGTAAACGTGTCCATAAAGCTAAGTGGATGCATATGTGGCTCGGGACCGGACTGTCCCACAATGCAATGCACGTGGACGAGGCTGTAACAAATACAGTCATTACAGTATTACCCAAGGGACATGCGATGCATACAACTCTTACAATTAGTTAAAAAATTTAAAAAAAAACAAAACTTTAAAATGTGTTTTAAAAATGTGTATTTATTTATATAGCGCTTTAAACAAAAAACATTGCGTCAGAGCAACTGAACAACATTCATTAGGAAAACACTGTGTCAATAATGCTAATATATATGCATATATATTAAATATCAATCTATTAAATGAAATAGAAAATGACAAGGACAAGCAAACTGGATGTTTCCTTCAAACAGGAAATAGTAGGTCTAAATTTAGCCAACATACAGTATAATGTTTCCCTCACAAACCTCTTCCTGAACTGGACTCGGTTGACTGCGAGACCCTTTTCATCCTCTTCTTTCCCCTTCGGGCCTCAAAGATGCCGTTGATTTTCTGCACCATCTGTTGAAAAGGAAAACAGTCGTGGCTGTGGCTTTATCAGAGACAGCCCTTCCAAGTCTTTCACTTGGAAATTTCTTTCCCCTCCATTTTTCAGATTATTCTTAGGTGTCTCGTCAGCTGTCACATGTGTCTTGTATTTTATTAGCAGTGGAAGGACGCCGAAGGCCCAATGTCTCAGTCAGCAGCAGACCAGAAGCATAAATCACAGATAAGTCGAGGATTACACCGTCTAGGTCCTTGTTTTGACAGTACCTTTGGGATTTTCCTCCGCCGTCGGTTGTAAGGGTCCCCCGACAGACACGGGGTGTCATCCGGGCTGCTGGGTGTTGATGGAGGGCTGACCTGCGATGGGGACACGACGCCTCCATCTCTGCCGGTCTTGCGCAATTCCAAAATCTTGAAACTACCTCGCTCTGAGTTCTGCCTGAATAAACCAGGCTTGGAGGAGAGCTGTCAAAGAAAGACATTAATGTCGTCAATGTGTCATCCCAAACTTGTATGACTTTCAATCTTCCATGGGACACAAAAGTAGAGGTTTTGCAGAATGTACTAGCTGCTCTATTCAGTATTGTAGTTATCGTCTTTGGTGTCAACGGGCCTCAAGTATGTGAATGAAATATTGAGTCTATTACTCATGGAATCAGTTAATCAGGAACGCAGAAGGAATACCTTGGATGGGGTGTCGGGAATGGGAGAGGACCTGGAAGAAGGAATGGGATACTTGCTCCCAACACAGCGACTTTCCAACTCTATGTCTTCATATGGGTTCTCCTTCGAGGGAGGGTCTTTGCAAAGGGAAAATATATACAAGATTATTAGTGGCACTTTTCAAAATCCTAAAGCTGAACATTGCACTGTCGAATTTTTATCAATAAAGCCTCAATTCATTTGTGTTGTTAAGGATAAAGAGAGATGATTAACTGGTGAATGATAAAATGATAAAAACCAACTAAAAAATGGGTGTCAGATCAAATTGAGAGATTAATTAAACCAAATTAAGACAATAAAGCTTTATCCAGACTGTTAGCCCAAATCCGAATTTTTTTTTTCATATGCGATCAGAAATGAGTGATTGTCCACACTGTGTATCGCAACTATTCAAATCTGATTTGTGTCCATGAAGCTCTTTTGTTTTACTCAATATCTGCATTGGTTTCTATTCAAATGAGTCTGTTCTGTACAGAGATTATGAATAAATTATTTTTAAACTTACTTTAAAGAATTAAATAAACAATGAGGTTCTTTTATAATGAGAGTACATTGAAAGTTTTGACAATTACTATACCCGCTCCGAACTCCCAAACTGACTCAAATGATTCGCGAACCCCCTCCAAACTCCCAAACTGACTCAAATGATTCGCGATCCCGCTCCGAACTCCCAAACTGACTCAAATGATTCGCGAACCCCCTACAAACTCCCAAACTGACTCAAATGATTCGCGATCCCGCTCCGAACTCCCAAACTGACTCAAATGATTCGCGAACCCCCTCCAAACTCAAAAAACTGACTCAAATGATTCGCGAACCCGCTTTGAACTCCCAAACTGACTCAAATGATTCGCGATCCCGCTCCGAACTCCCAAACTGACTCAAATGATTCGCGATCCCCAAACTGACTCAAATGATTCGCGATCCCGCTCCGAGCTCCCGAACTGATTAAAATGATTCACGCTCCGAACTCCCGAACTGACTCAATGATTCGCGAACCCACTCCTAACTCACAAACGGACTCAAATGATTCGCGCTCCGAACTCCCGAACTGACTCAAATGATTCACGATCCCCAAACAGACTCAAATGATTCGCGAACCCACTACGAACTCCCGAACTGACTCAAATTATTCGCGATCCCCAAACTGACTCAATGATTCGCGAACCCGCTCCGAACTCCCGAACTGACTCAAATGATTCGCGCTCCAAACTCCCGAACTGACTCAAATGATTCGCGCTCCAAACTCCCGAACTGACTCAAATGATTCGCGCTCCGAACTCCCGAACTGACTCAAATGATTCGCGCTCCGAACTCCCGAACTGACTCAAATGATTCGCGCTCCAAACTCCCGAACTGACTCAAATGATTCGCGCTCCGAACTCCCAAACTGAGTCAAATGTTTCACAATCCGAAGTTCCCATCCAAATCAAATGGCATAGTTGTGTAATTTCATAACATTTACTGAAATGAAGGTACGAAAAAGTATGTTGTTAACAAATAAAATTTAAATAAATCAATATTTCCAATCCAAACTGCTTTCCACATCGAAACAACCATGAACATAACCATGTGAGCAGATCACTCTCTCACAATTTGATTGCTCTAGTCTTTATCCATTCATCATCATCCCAAAAAATAAAAATTTTCAAGGTGAATGTTATTATAACACCAGTGTTGTGCTAGATACTAAGAAATAGTAACTAGTTAAAGTTACTAGTTACTTAATTCAAAAAGTCACTCAATTACTTTGTTGATCACTTACACCAAAAAGTAATACATTATTGTTAAAAGTAACTTTTTAGTTACTTTTTAAAGAACTTTCTTTAATGTTCCCATTAATGCGCTTTTATGCGTTATGGTCTATACAAACACAAAGTAAAACAGAAAGTAATTTTAAACACTATTTTGATTAAGTCAGACCAGCACAAACTGAATATTGTATATCACAAGGATTTCTGAAATGAATAACAAAACACCTGAATAATATATTCATAATCAAAAACTAAAGTAAAGTGGCTTCTGCATCATAAAAGCTGTTGTGTTGAGCCCTTAAAAATTTTCCTTTCACAGCTTAAGTATGAAAACTATCAACAATGGACAACATAACCCAGAACATTTTGAAATAAATAAATGAAAGCAATCTGAATTATTCAGATTAAATTTCGACAAACATATATAAATATAAATGCTGTTTAAAAATGAAATCTATGCTATCATGCTAAGGAGCTGACTGAAAGCCGGTGACTCCACAGTAGAGACAGGTGCATGTTTTCAACAATATTTCACCTGTATGAGAAAAACATACAGAGAATCACTTCAGACACTTTGCTGTAGACCCATTCCACATAATAATATTCATTAAAGCTGTATGTTAACACGTAGGAGCTTGCTGCATGAATCCGTGAGTAGGCTACAGTTTACAAATCCATGGGAACGGATTGGGAAAGTGTGCGCGCAGATTATGAATTCGTGGGTACAGATTCAAAAACCGAGGGTACGGTTTACAAAATCTGAGCACGGATTGTAAATTCATGGGCTAGGATAGGACATTCGAACCAGAAAGACACAGCTTACATTTGACTAAAAGGTTTTTGTCTTTATGTTCAACTAAAGTGAAATAATGAGCATATTTCCACTTTGAGAAACTCGTGTTGCTCTCGCCTTGACTCGCCATGACTGCCGCACACACTTGAATAAACGGAGACACGCCCACAGTGCGTCTTCATGTTTACAGTGGTTGGCATCCACTAATCCTACAATGCGTCGCTGCTGCAAACAGGTTAGGCTGCACTTCAGTCAAAATTAATTAATTATTTAAAAAGTTACGGACAATGTACCATGTGGTAACGGTAACGGAGTTAATTTATTTAAAAAGTAATGCGTTACAGTATTAGTTACTGTCAAAAGTAACTGTGTTACAGTAACGCTTTACTAATAACGCATTACTGCCCAAAACTGGCTATCACACACTGAGCACATGCGAGTAACTCATCTTATCGGCAAGTTATATGGGCATAATTTTTCATTTCAGGCCGATATTTGCATTTTAAGCCACTATCGTCTGACAAGTCATAAATCATGTTTAGTTACAGTCAGTGGTGCTAGCTAATGTGGCCATATTTTTGAAAATTCGACATTGTAAACAATTGTATGATTTTGTTCTATTTTTCCGTTAAAAGATTTCAAACTGACGTCATGTGTCAGGTTGCTTTTGTATACCTTTCCAGATGTTTAAAAGTTTGCCAGGGCACCCATGCCAACCTCATTAGCTACATGTGGCATCACCAGTGGGGTTAACAAGAAGACAAACTCCTAGCAAAATCTATTTTGGTTTGTGTGAAGAATGAATGAGCCAGAGAGAAAGAGAGGGGGACAAGAAAATAGTTTGAGCAGAAGAAGGCTGTTTTTTACGGATGCAGAAAGCCTCTGTCGATTCATCCACCAGATGCGTCTGGAGGGAAGACAGTTTATGATGTTGGGACATCCAGTTCTAGAACACGAGAACGTACGCTACGCTCCACGTTCAAAGCCATTAAAATGATTGCTACTTGCCAGAGCAGATGGAGAAACGCAATATCAAAGGTAAATCTTCCATTATTGGAAAGTGCTATTATATAATTAGACACAACATTTACCATTACATGGAAGAAGGATGATTGTGTAAACATATTTAGCTTGGTCTGGCTAGTAAGTCTACAAATTTATATAATCAAAGATGATCAAAGTTCAATAAGAAAGCTATGCTTTCTAGATCTTTTTGGGTTATGGATGCAAGTCTGATAGGGTTGCAGAGAGCTGGGAAATAGCTATGCTAATTAAGATGCTAATAAAACACTACTAAACAAACCAAACATAGTTAGGACAACAAAATGAATTGGGGTTGGAAAGTCAAGAAAGTCCACTCAAACTCTATTTTTCCTAGGCACAGATAAGACATCATGTTATGCAGAAGAGTGATGTGGGGTAACCCAAACACAGAGGACCACTGGTGTGGTTGAGCAAAGGAACACCAGTGTTTGTGATGGCGTTGTCTCAGTTTGGTTCTTAATAAAGTTTCAAGCTCCTAGGCTTCTGGGTAATCGCTCTGTCAGGTGCATAGTCAAGAAGTTAGGCAGGTTTTACCTGGCACCATTGTGCTGCAATGCATTGTGTTACCTAGGATATCCTCGTAGACATTCTCCTCCGATAAAGTGCGAGTCAGCCCTATCTTTGATAGCTCATAGAGATCTGTGTGACAACCTTCTGCCGAAGACTGTAGAAGATCTTCAAACTCGTAGGACTTCCTGCAGGTTCAACAAATACAAATAAAACTTCATTAAGAGAATGAGAAGGACCAAGAAGGAACCAATTATACACTGGAACAACAAGACGTACCTGATTGGATTTTGGCATAATGATAGATTAAAAACAGACCCCCCCTTGACATAGAGAGGCCACAAGATTAAGACTGCATCACAATGCCAAAAGTGATAAATGTTTTTTCAAAGATGGGCTAGACTGATAAATACTACCATTAAAACAGCATCCCCATAAAGACTGAGGACAGTAATCCTTTAGGGGAGTCTTGGTTTCAAAAGATTTATTAGTGTGACATAAAAATCAGATGGCAGGCTACTAAATTTGTGAGGTTCTTTCAGCCCACAAGCCATTTCTTCAGTGAGCATGTCTACATATGGAATGATTATACCAAAGACAGTAATTTGAGATGAGTAATAACAGGTTTTTAAAACCTGGATCTATTAAGCTTCCAAAGTAATACATCAAAAACTATGGAAGGTGGATTGAATAAAGACGCTACTGATGATTCATTGAACAGTCTTAAAATTAGCCCTCACATTAGGCTGAGATAGCATAAGGACTAGACAAGGCTACTTGAAGATTGGCAAAGGCATTGTCTGGTCTCCACGCGCATGATTGATTTAGCTTGATTTGAGCTAAATAAGCTAAATTTATGATACCATTTTGGTCGAACTGTATTGGTGACTTGGCCAACACTTTTGGAGTATTCAGTCCTTACATTTCAGTCCTTCCAAATAGACAGGAGTTGTACCAGTTGTTCAAAACTGAAAGAAGGTGCCCAGAGACAACACAAAGATGGCCACCAAGTAGACTGGCTTGTTTAATAAAAGGGGTGTGTTACTGGTCAGATACCCAAATGAGATAAAAATGCACCTGATGCAATCCAGTCATTCAGCTCATTCTTTAAGTGACACTAGCATCAAATATCAGTCTTCTCACCTGTTATTAGTGTTTCGAGCTCGTCCAGAAGGTCTTCTAAAGACCCCTTGTGGTGGAGGACAGGATGGAAGGGGTGGGGGAGGTATGGAAGGTAAAGGGGGAAGATTTCGATTACCCTTGAGGAAACATCGGTTGGCCACAAGGTTGTTTGTCTGTGTGTGGTGTTGAAAGGTTCTTTGGGGTTTTGGCAAAGGGTTAATGGAAGGAGCTCCAGGTTCACTGTAGACGTTCTCAGAATCCCGTCTCATCCGAAATCTCACAACATCCACAGTCCCAAAGATGGGCTCTGTGGCCCTCTTCTTTGCTTCCTCCTGCTCCTCTTTGGAAGCTGGGCAGAAGTAATTGCCTGGCATGGACAAGGATGATTTGGAAGGAGCCTCCTTCATCGCTTGCTCAAGTTTCTTAATATGCGTCAACACCAACTTTTTGTCCTGAACAGTTTCCGTTGTTCTCCCCAATAGGGTTTTGTCCAAAATCCATTCCTTTTCCTTCACCGGTCTCTCAGAAATGTCCAAAGGTTCTCCAAATGTTCTCCCGTTCTCTTCACCACAGTTCGGTCTCTCCAAATTGGAAAGTCGCTCACCGTCTTTACATTGCACTTCCGGCTGTACCTTCTTCTTTCCACTTTCAGTCTCCTGCAGTCCCACTGTTTGGGTGTTTGACAAGGTGGTCTCTGTTTTACATTCCCATTGGGATATCTTGTCCCGAATGCTGGCAGTGCTCTTAAGTCCTAAGGGAGACTTGAGTGACTTGCTGCAACCTCCCAAACCATTCTCAACAGGCCGAGCATTGGAGGGACTCTTGTGGGCGAGCATGATGGTGTCTCCTGGGCTCGGTTTGAGGTTGCTCAGAGACGAGAGACTGTCCCTGACCCCACACAGGTCTGGCCGCTGAAGCATCACAGAATGGTCAAGCTTTAATCCGCAGCAGTGGAGCCTGAAGAGACCACAGGAAAAATGCTGAAGACATCAAGAGCGTCTGACAGTCATTAAGTGATTAGTAGCAATTATAGAGTCTGTGCATTTATGTTTCAAAGCATCATTCATTCAAAATTACATTTTCAGAATGACCCATTACTAATCTCTCACAACCACCAAATTACAGTCAGTGGTCAGCATGAGCCAAAAGTGTTCAAAGTTTCCACATTGGTATTAATTGCGTCGTCTGGACCTTTAATGGTACAATGAATTAAAATTAGTATTTTAATGTAAAATTGGATGGATTGCAGTGGACAGAAAACACAAGCCTTTCACTGCACTTCACTGTAAGTGAATCAGCGTATCGAATTGAATGTTATGATTTCTCTAGCTGAAAACAAAACTCCTCTGTGAATGTTTGACCAAACGAGTTTTCAACAACAGGGCAAAGTTCAAGTGACAGTCGTGCATTTTTTTAAACTTTCTTTAACTGGCTCATAAACACATCCTTGGATTCCATCCAATGATACTGCGCCAACAAACAAACATAGGAAATGTGAATTTACAAAGTTTGTGTGTATGCCAAGCTTCACAGAGTTTCAGATGAGAATGTCTTCCCCAGTACGCCTCCAAACAGTGATTCCACTTTTCAAATACAAACTACTGGCTTGTTCAAAAACTTTCTTTTGGCATGTTATTTTTTTTTTTCTCTTTCTTTCTGGCTAATGTATCTCATTTCGTGAAGCTCAAGGCAGCCAAGAGAAAAAAGTAGGTCAAGCTCTAAAAATCTGAAGAAAAGAAGCAATAGAAAGAGGGAACGAGGGAGAGACAGTGTGAGAGGAGTTAGGAAAATAAGGACAAAATATGTGATTGTCTCATTTCTAGTTGCCTTCAGGGATAGGCCTGCTTAAACTCTTGGATAGTCCATCATCAGCGAGGATAAAAGCCAAAGTCTCCTCATCAAGATGAGCTAACAGGATTGAGGACACTGTGAGCCGATGATAACGGAGCTCTCTCTACTTTAACCATCTTTGCTCAGGATCTGGCTGAAGATACTCGCTTACTAACATGACCTCGCTCATTTTGCCTATTTCTCCTGCAAGTTTTAAAGCTTGTACTAACACACTTTGCCATTCCAAACCTCCAAACCCTGGAAGGGCAGAAAACAGCACATTAGCAGGAAATTAAAGGAGACTCAGTCACTTAGTTGTCCATACCCGTTTGCTGATTGGTAGATGCAGTCCTCTGTGTTTCTACAGAGCAGCAGTGCTCTCCCGCCAGTCATGGTGCTAGCAGACGGCATCCTACACACACAAACAGACAGAAATATACGTTTTTTAACAATTATCATAGTAAAAGCATGGTTTAATAGACATATCCCATTGCACTATCAAGGTATTTTTTTAAATGACCATGCACGTATCATGCTATACGAATATGGCATTCATTAAACACCATAGTAAAAATCGAAGCAGCATGGTTTTAGCATCTGTTTTAAAAGGAGCCAGTAATTATCCACCACCCAGTAAAGAACTTGCTACGCAGTCAGGTCTGTGGACCCTCGCCACAGGTGTTAGCACTTAACCAGCACATTTGGAGAGGATTGTCGAGCGTGTACGTGTGCGTCTGTTCTTTGTGTTCTGCCAAACGGAAGTATGACGATGTCCACGGGACACAAGCCGGGGTGCAACATAAACGAATCCCATCTGTTTCCATGTTCGGCGAGCGCCATTCCACATGTGCAAGAGCTCAACGATTACCCCACATTCCCAGCATCCTGCCACCACCGGAGCCGGCCGTAAAAACCTCCCTCTCTATAGCTCAGATGATGTAAAGGTTACCAAATCATGCTATTTTGAGACTTCCACAGAGCCTTGCATTTGAGATATCACTTCTGAGGGACTTATTGACAAATCATTTGATAAACTTCTTAGTAGATTCTTAGTAAACGATGCTATTAGGAGATCGTGTGAGTGAAGGATGGTGAAGGTCGGGCTACAGCCATTAAGAACCCATCAATAATGTTATGCAAGCGACTAACAGCCCCAAACAACAGATCTTTATCATTCCAGAGACAAACAGAGCAGATACAGAGGAAGAGCGGACACAATCTGTGCTTATTAAGTTAAAGAACACAGAAAAAGGTTCTTTCCGGCGGACCAGAAAAGCTTTTAGTGTGTGTGATAACTGCTGCAGAATAAACAAGTCAGTTACAGATGGGTTTTGTGCTTGTTTTGTTACACTCATCAACTATTTAATCAACCAGAATGTTTATAAATACACGAATAATGTCCGAGATTTCAAATCTCAAAATGCCAAAAAGTGTCTGTAAGGGCTGTGAATAAATGAAAAATAAAATAAATAGAAATTGCAATTTTAAATTTTAATGTGTGTGTGTGTATATATATATATATATATATATATATATATATATATATATATATATATAAATATATATATATATATATATATAAAATTGAATTATTATTATTATTGTTAATAATATAATTTTTATTATACAAATTTAATCTGTTTAAATTTTAAATGACTCTTTTAAATGAATTGATCACCTTGCAGAACAATAATAATCATAATTTTTCGCGTGTATGTGAATGCAAAGGCTTTTAACTATTTTGTACATCAATGCATTCTGAAATGTGTCAGTATGGAGTCCAAATGATGATGCAATAAAATCTTGCAAAAGACTAAAAAAAAAATAAGCATGTGGGTTTTTTAAAAACAGTAACAATTAATTTGAATTTAGAACAATAGAAGCTAATGGGAAGTTAACGCAAGTATACGTTTTTGTGTGTGGAGCAGTTATTAACTTCCTGACTTCCCAGTTATTCAAATCTGACACAGCAAAAGAATGTAGATATGTCACATTTATTGTACATAAAAGCATTATATTAGTGGAACGATGTGTAAAAATGTGAGTGTGTGTGAGGTAGACTAGTGGAAATAGAAAACCATCTCCATTTAGCTATACATCTTCTCTCTCTCTCTCTCTCTCTCGCTCTCTCGCTCTCGCTCTGATCAAGCCAAGTGAGCCAAACCCTGCATATGACTCTTCTAATGCTTTTGCATACGTTTTGAAAGCTTCAGTCTACCGTTAATGCATGTAAACGAGTGCATAACTGAAACGTACGCTTCTGTGTTCCACTGAAGAATGAAAGTCGTTTGGAACAACATGAGGATGAATAAATAATGACAGGTTTTATGTTTTGCATGTAGTGCAGTGATGTAATCGCTCGTAATGGAATGTTTTTCAGTCGGTGATGTGTCACATATCTGCGCCGAACGCTGCAGGGACCGAGATGTTGAGGAGAGCCAGCTTTAACTGTGTGTTTCTCCTCCTCCTCACAGCTGCTTCTCATAAAGCGGCTCTCAAACCGATGACATCACGCTCTCTGCACAGTCAGATCGATGTGTGATTTTCACAGAGAGAGGACAGCTTGGCCGTCACTGATACTGAGAGTCCGAAACCAAGGCGCA
This sequence comes from Carassius auratus, assembly GCF_003368295.1. Lineage (NCBI taxonomy): Eukaryota > Metazoa > Chordata > Actinopteri > Cypriniformes > Cyprinidae > Carassius > Carassius auratus. The sequence goes on along the minus strand of NC_039292.1, from coordinate 1,654,596 downwards.
AACGTGTTTAATCTTCGTGCTATGTTCCCTGTTGTTGTGGTGTCCGAATTGTTAAACAGTACAATAACATTCAAATAATTTATTGCTAATGACATTCTTCCGGGACGTAGAAGATGATGATGACTGTTTACATATGCTTGGGTCAAATGAGCACAGTGAAACCGTGCAAGCTGTAATTATGGTTTTAAGACACAACCGCATGACCAACCTCGCGACACTTTAGACCTTAGGGAGAAAACGGCATGACAAAATGTTATTTTCTTGTTTGTGCAAGAGTTAGTTAAGAGTGACATCACAGACAGATAACGCAGGAAGGGAGATAACAGGAAGTGGAATCTGTGGAGAACATCACATGTGTATTCTCTGGGGTTTTAAATGGGATCTCAACAACGTCTTATGATGTGCTCTGAGATATTATAGTCTGCAATCAAATGTTAATATAATTAAAGTAAGTCGGTTTGATCATATTCCCCCCGGAGAGAAACATCACCAGTGAGATCTCTTTAACGTCTCAACTGTTCCTCCTAGTCTCCTCTAAAGTCTCAAGAGAGATCTTGATATCTCAAACTGTGTTTAGGATTGCAAAGAAGCCTGCATTGAAATGTCAGAAATCTCCGTATGACTTAAGACCAAAAGATTTGAGTCGTGCTTCAGTGTTTCAGTGTTGTTAAGTTACAGTTACAGAAGAGGACTGAGACTCTAAAAACCAATGGAGGCAGAAAGTCTCCATTTCATCCTAGAAGAAGATAAATGGTGTGTTAAAGAGTTCTCAATAAATATTCTTCAAATAAAGGCATAGATCACGGAGGAGCCTATTTGATTTTGATCTGAAGAGGAAATCCAATGCATGCATTTCCTTGGAATTCCTAATGTTACTGAAGGTCGTGAAACTTCCAGACCTTCATTTAGACTCCGTCACTCTGGAAGTTAGGTTTACATTTACTCTGGAAATGTTGATTTTGAGAGCGAAGGGAAGGGAGAGAAACAAGAGGTTCTGTTGCTTGGTGGATGGTTGACTCCGGAAGAGGACTTTCCCAAGCTCTTGCCACGCAGTGCTCCGGTGGGAATAGCGCAGGGAATTGTAAGAATCTGTCTGCGCTGAGGAGCGTAGGGCCGGTGGGAATGCTCAGGCGGAACCACAGAAGCGTGAGGGAAAACAGGAAGTGTAACTGGAGATCTGGCTTCGAGTCAAACCAAGAGCGGAGAATCAGATCAGCCATAAATGGTGCACCTTTACTGTATTTTACTGAAATGGATATCTATTTCAAGCGGATTCATGTTAAAGATTCTAGATGTTTCTAAATCCACCGCCACCAATAGTCATCTCTTACTTCTTTCAGGAAACTTCTCAGCACTGGGAGAGAGATACATTCAGTTAAAATGCATTGCCTCATCACGATCGGACCAAACATGGTGACTTCTCATCCTTCCTTTGAAGTTGTCCAAGTTTACAGATACGAGTTTTTCAAGCTCAGCCATATGACTCCCCAAAAAAACACCGTCTTTGGAAATTTCTTGTAATACAAGAACTCCAGAAGAATTGCATGTTCTTCTGCAAACATGAGCTTTAATGCATCACGGGGTGTTAGAGCTCAGATATTTCCATTGCTTTTCAGGGTAGGATTGTTCCCTGGCATGGACGGACAGGCATTAGTATTAAAAAAGGGTTTGTGCACATTTCATATAATGCTCTTTGGAAGCCAAGGTGGTTAATATGAGATCGGTTATCCAAACCACACGTTTGTTAATGTTCCTTTGTTAAAACTCATTGTGAAACTCTTGATATTTGCTGCAAAATAACTAATGGCCAGAGTTACGGTGGCTGCAGGTCTCCAAATTAAAAACAATATAAGAATTTGTATTTGACTTTCTGGGCAACAAAAGCACCGTCTAAGACATGACCCTGTCGATTTAAAGACTCAAACAAGATGCTTCTCCTCAAGCATTTTTGCAGAAAGGGTATTCTTCTGAAGTGTGAACCTGATACAGGATTAGTTATCAAGGCTGTGCATGAGCATACCAGGCAGTGTGTTTGAGCGCGACAGTAACAACTAAAGCATTGTGCGAAATCTCGGCCAGGTGTGTCTCCACCTGCACAGACAGACAAATTGCGTAACTCGCATTACCTGAAACATCTCTGACAGCTAAAAAGAGCTTTGATGCTCAGGCAACGGGTGAAGTAAAACATTAATGTAAAACAAATGACTTAATGATAACCTTCCATTTATTCACTTTAAGGTAAAAAAAAAAAAAAACACGATTTTCCACATAATGTGCATTATTGTTGCATATTAATACGTTTTACTTTCTGAAACGTGTTGATTTTAATAAAGCTCATCGTTCTGAAAACAGTGGTGTGCTCTGATTGGTCAGCTCTCCAGTGCGTTGTGATTGGCTGAATACCTCAAGCATGTAACCAATAAAACCCATTATAAACAAGGCATTTGTTGCATCCAGTGGGGACATTATTAATTATTATAATGACTAAAGGCCCGTTCACACCGAGAACAGTAGCTGTAAAGATAACGATATTAGTGTCCACACAAGCGAACAATATTATCTTGTTACTGTAAGCCGCGTGCGTCTGCCGCTTTAAATTCTCGAGCTCATTACAGCGGGACTGATTCTGATTGGCTGTCAATGTTTTTATCGTCCATCAGAAAATAAATCGTTTTGAAAGTGATTCCAACTATTTTGTTTCTCTGTGCCTTTATTGTTATTGTTGTGGTGTGGACTCTGCTATTCTTTAGTATTGAGAATGATTTTTAGAACCATATGTCGTTGGTGTGAACAGGCCTTTATACAATGTTTTTACGCATTGCGTTGCGTATCGCGCTGCATGAACATAAAACCATGTCTGGATTTGTGATCGGAGAAATGGCAAACAACAAGCGCTACTCTACACTGCTCAAAACTTGAGTTCTAACCATAGACGGTAAAAGAAATGGACACAGCGGCCCCATTGGAACTCAATTGAGACAAGTGAAGCCCATTTTTAGCGTTTTTTAGCACTTCTGTTTCTGACGCGCAGACTCAAACGAAGCTTGACGACGTCAGCAACCTGTCTGACAGATGTAAATCTTCTAGTAGCTGTGCGTGCAAACTGCCATCGTTAATCTTGCAGAGACGGCGAGCTTGAGCGGGGAGTTCTTTGTCGTGAGTGAGCAGGAGTAAGTATTCTGATTAATTATTTTGTATAGTATTTTAAAATGTAACGCCAGTACGCCATATTAAGTTAATTGCCTGCGAGCTTCTCCACCTGTCTGTACGGTAATGCGACAGAGAGACGAGTGGTTATGATGCAATCGTTAGCCTATTTTTTACAAAAACTGTTTATACGGGGCCATAATGTAACATAGAAGGCAATGGAGCCCTTTATACATTGTCGTGTATCTTTAGAAATAAATAATGGACAAACAGAGTCTTTAAACACCTCAGATGTAAAGTTATTCGCTGTCAAAGTGACGCCAAAATGAATGGGAGTCAATGGGAATGCTAACGCAAGTGAAGTTCTGCTAAAAGATGGCGGCACCCAGCCGACTTCAACTTCCGGTCGACTTCCTTCCGCCTGGTTATAACATACCCACATCCAATTAGTTACTAGCCATTAATTAACATGTCTCATGTAAGAGGATCCATGAGTCTGGGTCTTATTTTCATGCACTTTGAGTACTTTGGCCATTGTTTTTAAGAATGGAGGCATGTTACACAACCTATCCAAGTTTCATCTGTCAAACTTGACTAGAATCTACCAAATTAGCAACAAATTAGCAACAAAATACTGTAGAGTCCTCCCTTTTTAAAAGTTGATAGTGAAGGGGATGCAAAGTTGAAAGACTTGAGTGTTGCATGACCATTCTTGACCAGTAAAACTAATCAGTAACTTGACGCTTCTCTCCAAGAGTTCAATGACTTGGTGAACATTGACGCAAGTCGTATAAAATTGGATGGTTTGCTGGTTCTGAATGCTGTAATTGGTTGCAGACTGTATGTGTGCAAAACAGCAACAGAGCGAGCAAGAGAAGGAAAGAAGGCAGCAGTATTAAAGTGTTTTAGAAGGTAAAGAGATATTTTAAATCACCCCACATTAGGAGAGGAAGAAGGAACGTCCCACGATCCAGATGGGGAAGAATGGATTGTTTAACTCGGCCTCACCCACATTCTCCTTTTCATTTCCTTCTTGTTTCTCCCTATCGTCTTCAAACTCTATGACACTTCCACATCACTTCACTTGCCTCTGCACGAATCTGGACGCTGGCCGTTAAGACATAAACTCAAAGTTCACAGAGGAATGGCAATTGTTAATTCTAACGATTGATGGATTAAAATTAAAATGCATCTTTTGAGTAATTTTCCAAAACCACTGGACCTGGACGTAGACGGCATCTGAGCGACAGCTTGCATGCACGGCTCCTTAAAAGAGTGCGGGCTGGAATCTCAAGAGTTATAAAAGAAGAAGGGTTACAGAAGAGAAAGACAGGAAGTAGGAGAAGGGGTGGAGGTCAGTAATCACGGCATCTGTGCTCCGTTCCCTTAAACTACAACACAAAGCCCCGGAGCTCACAGAATCAGACAGAATTCCTTCACTGTTGACTGAAAGGCATCATGCTTAAAATGAAGCATCCGGCCTGTCGTAGGATGCACTTACATCTGTATGAAGCTTCTGCAAATGCAATAGATGTCCGTTACACACAAAGACTGTCACAGCCCCAAAAAACATA
>NC_039292.1:1599875-1644875 GCF_003368295.1 Carassius auratus | reverse complement strand
TTATGTGATATGATGCCACCTTCTGAAATAATAAGCGAACTACAGATCAAAGTCAGTGCAACGTGAGACTAAATTAATAATTTAAGGTATTTTCCTTCCCAACATTTGGTCAGAATAATATAATTATATAACATAGTTACATTATACCTAACAATAACGATGAGTAAGATGCTCCTGGAAATAATTAGATATTAAATACCTAAAATTAGAGACTAATTAGGATAATAAAAAAGTGCAAATGTCTAGTTCACATAAAACGCAGCTGTTTTATTGTGCTTTCAAATATGTAGAAGTTAAGGTTTTTTATAACTAAAAGGTATTTATTTGTATAACTAATTAACTAAATAAATATTGTGGACTTCGCAGCACATTTTTTTTTTTTTTTTTTTTTGGACTTCGCAGCACAATTAGAAGTTTGTTCTCGTAGTAAATGACGTCATCCAGGAAGCGGAAGCGACCAAAGTTTGTTTTGGCGTTTCGCTGAAAACATCAGAACTTCAGCCGCTTAACTCGGTTTTTATGAAACAATAGTAGCATTACTCGACTTTATTATAGTTTAAAGTGAACAGAAGCAGAGGGTGATGGGGGGAGCATCGAGCAAATTAGCCAAAGATCTTCTGTCAGAGTATCAGGTGAGACACAGTTTTGAAAAACATATTTATATTTAATATTATTTAAATCTATGTTTATCTATTTAACCTTTATCCTTTGTGCTATATAGCAACGAGTCCCTTTAGTGTATATATATTTTTGTATTCTTGTTTACACAGGAGCTCACATTCCTCACAAAGCAAGAGATCCTACTGTAAGTACAGTCGTGACGTCACATTCAGCATATTCTGTGTTATGATGTCTGCGAGTATTAACTGTGAGTATTGACTGCACAGTTTGGTCTGTTTCTCATTAGTTTGTGTTCAGGTGAGGAATAGCGAGAAAACCTACTTTTAAAAATTAATGTAAAACATTTATTAGTTTTTTAATATTTCTGTTTACCTTTTATTTTATTTCATTTTAGTATTTATAGTACCTAAACTTGTGTAATTTGCAATTCAACATTTATAAATATTTAAATTTACCTTTCATTTATTTTTATCTCAGTTTCAGTATTCGTAGAATTTCAGCTTCAACTTATTTTGTTACATTTCAACATTTTAAATATTTCTATTTACCTTTAAACTATTTTTATTTCATTGTTTTATTTTAGTATTTGTAGTACTTTAACCTAAACTTATGTTATTTGCATTTCAAAAATTTTAAATATTTCTATTTACCTTTATTTTTATTTCAGTTTTAGTATTTGTAGTACTTCCGCTTAAACTTATTTTGTTACATTTCAACATTTTAAATATTTCTATTTACCTTTCATTTATTTTAATGTCAGTATTTTATTTTAGTATTTTTAGTACTTTAACTTAAACTTATTTTATTTGCAATTCAACATTTTAAATTTCTATTTAGCTTTATTTTATTTTTATTTCATTATTTTAGTTTAGTATTTTTAGTACTTTAACTTATGTTATTTGCAATTCAACATTTTAAATTTAACGTTTAATTCAACGTTTACCTTTATTTTGTTTCAGTTTTAGCAGTATTAAACTTAATTCATTTAGACAACATTTCAAATTTTTCATCTAGAATCAATAACTCACTTTAGCTTAATTTGAATAACCAACAATTAGTTTATATATATATTATGTATATTATATCTATATATTAGTGTGTTTTGTCTTGGCATTCCCTGTAAAGTAGATTAGTTGTTGAGCTAAACTACTCAAAAGTTTAGTTGCTGAGAGTGTATAGTAACTAATGCTTCAGATGTTTGAATGTCATCGCATTATAAACCTCTCATCATCATGTGTTTGTTCAGGGCACACAAGATATTCTCTGAGCTCCAGGGCGGAGGAAGTGGACCGTACAGCTCCAGAGTGTCCAAGGACAAGATCCTCACACTTCCTGAACTGAAGGTAACAGATGAAGTACTGCAGACACGTATCGATATACAGTATCCTTCCAGATTTAGATACATCGGGTGTTTTTATTGGCTGTCCCAGGCTAACCCCTTCAGGGAAAGGCTGTGCCAGGTCTTCTCGACCTCTGACCCGAAGGACGGCAGCTTGAGCTTTGAGGATTTCCTGGACCTCCTGAGTGCCTTCAGTGATTCTGCCACGCTGGAAATCAAGTCCCACTACGCTTTCCGAATCTTCGGTAATAGCCGGATTGCTCTCAGTATTGAGATTGAGTGCTCAGTATGAACGGTTGTTGTGCTGCAGATTTCGACGACGACGGGACGCTTGATGCTGGAGACCTGGAGGAGCTGGTGAACTGTCTGACCGGGGAGACGGACGACACCCGTCTGACCGCCGAGGAGATGAGACAGCTCATTAGTAACGTGAGTGTGCGACACACCAATGACAGACGGCTGTCAGACGATCTTCACTAATGTGAACAAACCTCTCTGTGCAGATCCTGGAGGAGTCCGACATCGATAAGGACGGGACGGTCAATCTCTCCGAGTTTCAGCACGTCATCTCCAGATCTCCTGATTTTGTCAGGTGACAGAGTTTAGCTTTTTATTGAAAAGGGGAAAACTGGACGGTCCAGATATTTAGCTGCCCTTGTTCTAATTAAAAAAAAAATATATATATATATATATATATATATACACACACACACACACACACACAGACACACACACACACAGACACACAAAGTTTTCCTTTAGCTCTTTTTTGTCATTTTGTTTTGTACTTTGCCATTTTTCTTAGTTGTTCGCATTCTAATAATATTTGTTACATAAACTTATTTATTTGCATTTCAACATTTTAAATATTTCTATTTAGCTTAAATTAATTTTTATTTCTGTATTTTATTTTAGTATTTGTTGTGCTTTAACTTAAACCAATTTTGTTACATTTCAATATTGTAAATATTTCTATTTAACTTTAATTTAAATTTTATTTTTGTATTTGTAGTGCTTTAACTTAAACTTATTTTACTTGCAATTACTTTAGCTTTAACTTTAAAATACTTTAGCTTGTTTTTTGTTAGACAAAATAGTGCTTTTGCTTTTTTCTTAGTTGTTCACATTTTAATAATATTTGTTAATTTTTAGAATCTATATAGCTTTATTTATTAATTTAATTAAAGTTATTTAGTTTCTAATTGTTGTATGTCGACTTGAAAGACACATTTAGCTGATCATGCAGTTATTTAATGTTTCTATATATATATATATATATAAAACAGTATTTATTAATATTTTTAATTAGATTTTATTTTTATATTTTCAGTTTTCAATCTTTGTTATCATTCATTCAGTTTTAGTAATTTTGTTGTGCCTGTCATTTTTAATATTTCCACACAGCTTAATTCATTAATTTCATTATTCAATTATATAATTTCAGTTTAAGTAATTGAATTAATTGTATTATCATGTATTTTTATTTTCTGTGTTACCAAGGCAACATTTCTATTTGTTTTGTTTTATCTAACACTTTTATTTTATTTAGCTTACATGACCACATCACATTTCTTTATTTCAGCACAATAATTATGAAACGCATAAAGCATCACTTACACACCTAATTCACACCTTTTGCACTTCTGAATGTTGTTAGTGTGAAGTGTCCTGTCTTTTGTTCAGAAGTGAGTCTTCTTCCCAACACTCGAAGGCATCTGATTTCTCCTGATTTCTCCTCACTGACTCCAATCTTCTTCTGCAGTTCATTCAAGATCGTGTTGTGAAGTTTACACCGAGTGGAAGATGTCTTCTGGTCCAGATTATTCACCTGCGCCTGTCAATAATGTAGCGACCTAATTGTGAATGTATATTCTTGTTCAGTATTTCTACCATTTATATGTTTAATAACATTTTACTTACTCCGTTAAAAGAAAAGGAATCTACTTTATAATCTGCATTTTGGATCATGTATTTGTACCTAATTTAATAAACTCTAATTCTGTGACTTTGACTTCCTGTATTTATATGGCACTCTATTCCTGTCAGGATGGAGGTATAATTGATATATATATATATCAATTATACCTAAAAAAAAAAAAAAAAAAAAAAAAAAAAATATATATATATATATATACATGTTTTAAGACAGTATATATATATATGTGTATATATATGTATATGTGTGTATATATATGTATATATATATATATATGTATATATATGTGTGTATATATATATATATATATATATATATATATATATATATATATGTGTATATATATGTATATATATATATATATATATATATATATATATATATATATATATATATGTATATATATATATACTGTCTTAAAACATGTAAACACACATAAAATGTATTTCAGCTAATTATTTTATTATTATTATTTTATTATAGATCAGAAACTAGCGTATGCGAATAATATTGTACAAAATATGTAAGATGAACAGTAGAAAAATATTGTAAAAAAAATAATAATAATAAATCATTCCATTACTCCTGACAGAACTTGAGGAGCGAAAGACGAGCGCGTCTTCTGTCAAAATAAAACTCACGTTGCTTTTCAAAATAAAATACAATATATAATAAAAGTTTTATAACTGGAAAACAGTGAGTTTAATATTATATCATTTTATTTCATATTATTTTATATAATATTATAAAACCTGGATCCATTTGGCCATATCCAGATCTTTAATTTTGAAATCTGTCCCGTTTTGTAACCGTCATTAGGAAGCGCGCTACGGTTTCCGGCTTCACTCTGTGTCTATGGCGGATCTGGGAGCTGCTGTCACTCACGCTGTCTGTAACGAGTGTAAATAAAACACAAATACTGTCATTTCAACTGGTTTCACTCCACTTACCACAAGATCAATATTGAGGCCTCGGCTTCAGCAGCCGTGGAGCGCCAGGTGAGGGTTTATTGTATTGAAACAAAGCACTTTAATGAAAGTCACCGGCTGTGTGCATGAGTTTAGCTTCCAGACGCAGATTTCAGATTCATCGCCTTTAAATGTGTTTAAACTGTGTTTTTTATGTTTGAAATGTGTCTGACTTTAAGAACTAGTAGTTTAGGGTCTTTATTTTACATATACAGAAAGTGAGTCTCAGTTTATTGTCTTTAGTAAAGGTTTTTTGGAAGAATAGGGGATGTGTGCTAGTGCTGTTAGCCATCTGATCTGAACCGAATCCGGATTCATTTCGATTCTGAGTCTGATCTGAACTTATTGTCATGTCCTATATAATATCTTTTCTGTCCTGATTCCAAATGTGATTTAATATCAGGTCTTCTGTGCTGATTCAGAATATGATTTATTATACCTTCTCAGTCTGAATTTGTCATATTCGATCTGAACTGAATCTGTTTAATTTCTTTTCCTAATCTGAATTTATTTCTAGTGTGTGATTTCATGTCTGTTCGGTCCTGATTAAGGATATGATTTAATATCAGGTTTTAAACCGATTCTGAATCTGATCGGATCCTAATCTGATTCTGATCTGAATATCTAATTTAATATCTGTTGTGATCTGATTCTCCATCTAATGCAATGTCAGTTTTTAAAGTTAATCTGAATTTGATCTGATCTGAATATAATTTAATCTGAATCCTATCCGGTTTAATGTTTCTTCTGTTCCGATTCAGAATATGATTTAATATCAATTCTCAGTCCGAATCTGTCATATTCAATCTGAACCGAATCTGGTTTTATTTCTTCCTTCTATCTGAATTTATTTCTAATGTGTGATTTCATGTATGTTCTGTCCTGATTTAGAATATGATTTAATATCAGGTCTTAAAATGATTCTGAATCTGATCTGATCCTAATCTGATTTAATCTGAATCCTATCCGGTTAAATGTCTCGTCTTTTATGATTTAGAATATGATATGAAATATGAAAATACAATAAAATCATATTCTGAATCAGAATATGATTTTATTGTCTTTTCTCAGTCAGAATCTGTCACATTTGATCTGAACTGAATCTGGTTTAATATCTTTTCCTAAACTGAATTCATTGTCATTTGTGATTTCATGTCTGTTCTGTCCTGATTCAGAATGTGATTTAATATCAGGTCTAAAATTGATTCTGAATCTGATCGGGTCCTAATCTGAGTCTGATCAGAATCTATTATTTGTTCTGGTCTGATTCTCTAATATCAGGTCTTAAAATTAATCTGATCCTAATCTGATTTCATCTGAACTATATCTGTTTTAGTATCTCTTCTTTTATGATTTAAAATATGATTTAATATCAGTTTTCAGTCTGAATCGGTCATATCCGATCTGAACCGAATCTGGTTTCATTTCTGAGTCTGATCTGAATTTATTTCTAATGTGTGATTTCATGTCTGTTCTGATTCAGAATATAATTTAATATCAGGTCTTAAACTGATTCTGATCTGAATATCTAATTTTATATCTATTGTGATCTGATTCTCCATCAAATTCTAATGTCAGATCTTAAAATGAATCTGATCAGATCCTAATCTGAATCATATCTGGTTTAACATCTCTTCTCTTATGATTTAGAATATGATTTAATATCAGTTCAGTTCTCAGTCCGAATCTATCACATCTAATCTGAACTGAACTGAATCTAAATCCAGAGTCTGATCTGAATCTGCTGTTATATCAGATATGGATCTAATTTGAGATCGGTTCTGAATCTGATCTTCTGATGTTTTTAGGTGTTTTATGGGCTGTAAACGCCACATCGTCCTTCACGGCACTGCTCAGGTTTCTAACGGGTTTTAAATGATGTGATGAGCCGTCTATAAACTCTGTGTCCTGCATCGATTGATCAGATTCTTCCCTTTCTTCCTGAAGCCATGGCGTCTCTGTCTGAGGAGGTGTTGTTGGTGGTGAAGAGGGTCCGTCAGAGGAAACAGGACGGGACTCTGTACCTGATGGCGGAGAGGATCGCCTGGGGTCCCGAAGGGAAGGACCGCTTCACCGTCAGCCACCTGTACGCCGACATCCGCTGTGAGTTTAGATTCAACTCTGAATGAAATGAAAGGTTTAGTTTCGGGAGTCCCTTACAGCAGGTTTACATGCATGCAATTTAATTTTCTTAAAATATGCATGACGATTCGTTGGATGCATAATGTTACTCAGCTCTGATTGGTCGGACGATGACCCAGTCTGTTGTGATTGGTCTACTGCAAACACGCGCATCATCAGGAATACGGCTTATCAGTAATTCATCCTATTATTATTAATAATAGTGCTCCAGTCTGTTCATAAAAGTTGTTTTATATTTATGTTAGCTAACCAGACCCAGAGCTTGCAAGTAAAGACCCAAACACGTTAAATATAGTAATATATGATATTGCAAATATGGTATGTTCATGATTTTATGTCTATGTGACAACTCTGTTAATACTTTTATTCTTCAAGGATGCATTAAATTGATCAGAAGTCACCGCGAAGAAATTATAATGCAAATAAAGTTTATTTATTTTATTCATCTGTGATTCCTGAAAAACATGCATCACGGTTTCCACATGCAACATGCAACATGCACAACACTGATAATACTCAGAAATCATCATATTTTCATGATTTCTGCTTTAAACCAGAGTTGGTGGTGTGATCCTAAAGCTCGTTCGGTTTTGTTTCCCTCGTATGCAGGTCAGAAGATCAGTCCTGATGGGAAGGCGAAGATCCAGCTTCAGCTTGTTCTCCACACGGGAGAAAGCACCACCTTTCATTTCACCAATGAGAGCACAGCACTGAAGGACAGAGAGACCACCAAAGACCTCCTCCAGCAGCTGCTGCCCAAGTTCAAGAAGAAAGCCAATAAAGAGCTAGAGGAGAAGAACAGGTGACCGCTCACCCGAACACTGTCAAACTGGCCACCAGTCTCTCTCTGTGCTGATCTCAGCTGATGTTTGATGTTTCAGGATGTTGCAGGAAGACCCCGTTCTGTTCCAGCTCTATAAGGACTTAGTAGTGAGTCAGGTGATCAGTGCCGAGGAGTTCTGGACCAATCGGCTGAGCCTGAGCTCACCGGACCACTCCCTCTCCATCAACAACAACACCAACAACAAACAGGAAGTGGGCATCTCTGCTGCCTTCCTGGTGAGTTCAAATGCATCATGACACGGACAGTTTGTCAAGCGCACTTCTATTGTAAACCGTTGTCTCTGTGTTTACAGGCCGACATCAGACCGCAGACGGACGGCTGCAACGGCCTGCGCTATAATCTGACCACAGACATCATCGAGTCCATCTTCAGAACCTACCCCACAGGTGAGAAACATCACGATCTTCCTCCAGCTAACACTATAACGGCTCCGTTCCAAACCCTAGGGCTCTGTCTTCTTCTAAGGTGGCACACTAGCTGATATGGATGCTCATAAGTTAAGAATAAAAGCATGATGCTTTTGACTGATAACTTTCTGTATTGAGAGAATGAAGTACTGTATCTCTCTCTTAATCGAGCATCTTGTTACATTGTTTCAATTCCACCCTATATATAGCAGTCATAAAGATCAGATGAAAATTAATAAATCTGACAAATGCTATATAGTTTTTAATTTTTTTCATAGGCTTCATAGTTTCAGCCTTTCTCACAGTTATGACTTTTTATCTCATAATTTTTCCCTTTTGTTAAAATTCTGTCTGATTGTCCTGATTTTGACTTTTGTCATAATTATGATTTTTAATTTAATTTAAGAATTTAAACTTTTTAATCTCAAAATAAATTTCACAATTAAATACAACTTCAATGTCTTAATTTATCTCATAATTTAGTTTTGTCATAATGATTTTTATCTCATACATATATATATATATATATATATTAGGGGTGTAACGATACGCGTATTCGTATTGAACCGTTCGGTACGACGCTTTCGGTTCGGTACGCAGTACGCATTATGTATACCGAACGGTTCGTTGGAGTAATTAATTATATTTGGAAAAAAAAAAAAAAAAGAGAGAGAGATAGAAATATAATGATATGCGTTCAACAAGGTAGCCCAATAACCCAAACGACGTAACAGGCAACGCCCCTGACACTCCCGAAGAAGAAAAAAACACCATCTTATATGTTTATGTTAGGCTACTCAGCAGGCGCTCGCTCACTCAGTACGCGCTGAAGGCTCGTTGCAAAATAGCCAATGCGTTTAACAGACTAGAAATGAGAAGATCCTCCAATAACCAACAGGTCTGGTGTTTGGGTGCACTTTGGATTCCCTTTAAGCTATAATGGTGATGGCAAGAGAGTGGTGGATAAAAAAACAACGGTATGTCGCATCTGCAACATGACAGGGTACACCAGCGGGAATAAAAAAAAAAAAAAAAAAAAACACCAGCGGGAATATCTGGGATATATGCGTCAGTACTATCTGGGAAAAGACGAAAAAAAGGAGAAACATGCACGCAGCAAACTATCCCTGCAGCATTTAGACACTATAGCTTACAGGGAATCCAACCCAAACACCAGACCTGTTGGTTATTTTAGGATCTTATATTTCTGGTCTGTTAAATGCATTAGACATTTTGCAACGAGCCTTCAGCGCGTGCTGAGTGAGCGAGCGCCTTAGGGGCCGTTCACATATCGTGCCTAAAAACGCATGGAAAACGCTAAGCACGTCTTTCTCCTCCTTTCCAAAGCGCTCGGGCAGAAGCGCTCATGAGGCGTCTGTCTTTGCTAAGCAACAATGACGTGCTCTCTCCATGAGACGCGGAAATTTCAGCAAAGGAAAAATGGATTTGCAGCTCTAAAAATCGCTTGCAGTAGCTCTGCTACTAAATTTATTTCAAAATTGCAATCCATATACAACTATGATCAGCTGATCCTTCATCTTGGCTGAGCTCTCAACGTTGTTACGGGAAAGGATGAAGCTGATTGGTTGGTTCTTGTCACATGACCCGCGGTGCGCTTGCGGCATTCTGAAAAGTTGAGATGTTTTTACATTTTGCTGTATCTAAAACGTATCGAACCGAACCGAACCGAACCGTGACATCAGTGTATCGTATCGAACCGAACCGTGAATTTTGTGAACCGTTACACCCCTAATATATATATATATAGTTTTTTTTATTTAATTACATTTTTTTTCATCTTGTATTTTCTTTTCTTTTTTGTGACTTCTGTTATAATTATGATTTTTTTGTTAACTAGTATCTCATAAGTTCTATGGCTTAGTAAGCCATAATTTAATGTGACCTTTATTTAAACACTATGAATTTTAACTTCATGACTATGATCCACCGATGCTGAGAATGTGCTAGAAACACAATATTAAAAGGACAAATCCGATGCTCTTTTCTGTGCACAGTCAAGCAGAAATATGCGGAGAATGTTCCTCACAACATGACGGAGAAGGAGTTCTGGACGCGGTTCTTCCAGTCGCATTACTTCCACAGAGACCGGATCAGCACGGGTCTGCAGGACATCTTCTCCGAGTGTGCCAAACAGGACGAGAAGGGTACTGCATCTGATCAAGTCTTCATGAGATGCTCTGAACTCTGAAGGAGTCTTCCATGCTTCCATGTCTTTCTGTTTCTCTGCATTCTTCAGGCCTGAAATCGATGGTGACGCAGGGAGTGAAGAACCCCATGGTGGACCTGCTTTCTCTGGAGGATAAAACACTAGATGAGGTGCGGGATGTTTAACTGTGAGACACACTTCCTCTGCGTGTCGAGTGTTTTGTTGACATCTGTGTGTCTCTGAAGGGTTACGGCACAGCTACAGTTCCCACTCCATCAAACTCCTCAAACAAGTCTCTGAGAGAGAACAGCAACTGTGCCATAATCAAACGCTTCAACCATCACAGTGCCATGGTGCTGGCGGCCGGCCTGCGCAAACCGTGAGTGTGTCTGAGAGAGTGTGTGTGTGTGTGACAGAGAGTGAGAGTGAGTGAGAGTGTGTGTGTGAGAGAGTGAGAGAGAGTGTGTGTGTGTGTGTGTGTGTGAGTGAGTGAGAGTGTGTGAGTGAGAGAGTGTGTGTGTTTGAGAGTGAGAGAGTGAGTGAGACTGTGTGTGTGTGTGTGTGTGTGTGAGAGTGAGTGAGAGAAAGTGAGAGAGTGTGTGTGTGAGTGAGTGTGTGAGTGAGTGAGTGAGTGTGTGAGTGAGTGAGAGAGTGTGTGTGTGTAAGTGAGAGAGTGTGTGTGTGTGTGAGAGAGTGAGAGAGTGTGAGTGAGAGAGTGTGTGTGTTTGAGAGTGAGAGAGTGAGTGAGACTGTGTGTGTGTGTGTGTGTGTGTGAGAGTGAGTGAGAGAAAGTGAGAGAGTGTGTGTGTGAGTGAGTGTGTGAGTGAGTGAGTGAGTGTGTGAGTGAGTGAGAGAGTGTGTGTGTGTAAGTGAGAGAGTGTGTGTGTGTGTGTGAGAGAGTGAGAGAGTGTGAGTGAGAGAGACTGTGTGTGAGAGTGAGAGAGTGAGTGAGAGTGTGTGTGTGTGAGAGAGTGAGTGTGTGTGTGAGTGAGTGAGTGAGTGAGTGAGAGTGTGTGTGTGTGTAAGTGAGAGAGTGTGTGTGTGTGTGTGTGAGAGAGTGTGAGTGAGAGAGACTGTGTGTGAGAGTGAGAGAGTGAGTGAGAGTGTGTGTGTGTGAGAGAGTGAGTGTGTGTGTGAGTGAGTGAGTGAGTGAGTGAGTGAGTGAGAGTGTGTGTGTGTGTGTGTGTGCGTGTGAGTGAGTGAGAGTGTGTGTGTGTGTGTGTGCGCTTCAGCTGTTCATCGAGAGCTCAGTGTGTGAGTGTGTGTGTGTGAGTGTCTCAGATATAATATTCTCTGGGTGTGTGTGTTGTTTAGGGAAGCTCCCAGTGATCAGGTCAGTGAGACCAGCAGCACTGATGGGAACTCCAGAGATTCAGATCTCTTCCAGCCGCCAATCAAAAAGGTGCATTTCAGCTCATCGTGTGCTGTTCATAACCTCCTATTGATATTGAAAAATAGAGGAGAAGCACTCTCTTTCTGTGTCTCTTCAGGTAAAGTTACAGGAAGCTATAGAGTATGACGACCTGCAGGGTGACTCCGGGCGTAAGACCATCTCTCTGAACCTGAAGAAATCAGACAGGTAAACACCCAGCACCTGTTCACTGCAGTCGGTGCATCTTCATATCAAGTGTTCTGTATCTTTCATTTGTTCCCTGAAGATATTCCCACGGCCCGGTTCCTCTTCAGTCGCAGCAGTACACCACCAGTCAGGACATGATCAACTCCATCAGCATCATCCAGCAGGAGATGAGGAGCTATAAACCCCGTCTGACGCAGGTACTCCACTGAAGTCTGGGACTAACAGTCCTGGGTGCTGCGTGTGATTACATGATATCTCCGGCCTGTTCCAGGTGATGTCCAGCAGTGCGGCGAGCTCCGCCATCATATCGCTGTCACCTGGAGGAGTCCTGATGCAGGGCGGAGGCCAGCAGACCATTAACCGTCAGTGTTTGACCTCAGCTGTCTGTTCATCCCATCATCATCTCAAATGTTGCTTCAGCTGAGATTGGAATGCAAACCTCATTTTACCGATGCATGCTCTTTTGGTGTGTGTTTATGTAGAATTAGTGCCCACTGATGTTCAGAGCGAGCTGAAGCACTTATACATGGCCGCTGGAGAGCTGCTCCGACACTTCTGGTCATGTTTCCCCGTCAGCACTCCTTTCCTGGAGGAAAAGGTGAAGAAGTGCAGCTTCAGTTTCTAATATTTCACTAGTATACTCCGTAGTGTTATTTTGTTGCAATGTGATTTGTGTTTTCTGCTCACCAGGTGATAAAGATGAAATCTAACCTGGAGAAATTCCAGGTGACGAAGCTCCGCCCCTTTCAAGAGAAGATACAACGGCAGTATTTGAGCTCTAATGTAAGGCCACGCCTCTGGCCACGCCCCCTCCATTTACTGTAATGGATTGCACTACATGAATAATTAATGATCATTAGAAAGACAGCCCAGAATTAATCATTTCATGTTCAATTCAGTGGTTAGATTTTCATTTGTTTACATTTTATTTTTGTGACTTAAAAAATGTGGACATGATTTGAAAATGCTGATCTTTGCAGTCAAAAAATAACTGGGAAATATGAAAACAAAAATTAAAAAAAGTATAATCTACAAATCAGCCACAATGAAGCAGTCTTTCATGCAGTTTAAATAAAAATGCAATACCTGTTAGAAATAATTATAATTATTATCTGAACACCTTTAAAAAATATATTTGTATGTTTACCACAATTCGTTTTTCTAATATTTGTGTTAAAGATTAAAAGGTGCATCATTTAAATAATATCTAGCATCATAAAATCTCCCCATAAACCAAAATACCAAAGAACCAATATTATTGAAACTAAATATTGTATGTTTATTCTGTTTTGACCGCTGACTGATGAGTTATTACACTTTTAATGAGGGTTTAATAAAAACAGCTTGTACTGTATGATGTTGATTTTTTCCGTCTCTTTGATATTTTATTCGTATTGCGTGAACGTTTACGAGGGTTTACAAGCATTGCAAGGTCATGCAATCGAACTATTTCTCATGCATCAGTATTTTGAAGCTCAATACTGTCCTGTGTTTTGTGATTGCGACAGCTAACGGGTCACCTGGAGGAAATGCTTCAGGCGGCGTACAGCAAGTTCCAAGCCTGGCAGACGCGCCGGATGATGAGAAAGACCTGAGGAGACGGAGAGGAAGCCATGAAAGAGAGAAAAGACTGAGTTTAAAGAGAACGGGAGAGAACTGAGACGCTCTCTCCCAGTTTGGACCGACTGGAGCCTGATGGGCGGATGTTCCAGCCAATCAGAGCTGGAGGTGCTAGTGAGCACATCTGCATGGGGGAGGGGCTTAGAGAAGCGAATCTTATTGGTCCATGTGGAGATGGGGTGTGCCAGTCACAAATACCTGTAATTATTTTCTTCTCTCTTTACTTTGTTCGTTCAATTCCGTTCCATTTTTTTTTTTTTTTTCGCCGTTTTTCAGTGGATAATTTAATTTCCTACGATGTGAACAGTGTTGTATTTGTACGATGACCAAACTGGGCTCAATAATATCGGCGGAAACTCAGGAACTTATTATGTTTAAAGCAAAGGACTCCGTTTGAGGGAAACGCTTTCAAGTCAGTGTTAAGAGGACCCTGCAATCCGAGACTTGGGAGCGGATACAGCAATACTGAATAAATCATTTCTGTGTAGTGCATTTACTGATCTCATCCGCACTGCTTTATAACGCGTCTTCTCTAGCTGCACTGAATTGTGGATGTTATTGGAAATAAAGTCAAGATGTAAACTGCTATCATCGTGTGTTACATTAAAAGAGCTTCCTCGAAGTACTCCGTTCCCCAAGTGCACATCCAGCGAGGAATCACTACGTTTGAACATTATCAGTCATTAATGTTTTTTTTTTTTTTTATTATTAATATCATGCCATAGATAAAAAAAAAATTGTATTTGTGCATTAGACCAGGGTTTTTAGTCTTTTAGATGCCATGGGAGCTATATGTTTTCATGTATTTTATAAATATATTTTATAAATGTGTAAAATACTATTCGTAAAATATTGAGTTTCTTATGTTAAAATATTCTTTTTTTTCTACTCACTATAGTTATACGTACTACTTTTTAAATATTTGAAAAAGCCAATTACATCTATAATTATTATTTTTTTTTTAATAATCACTACTTTTATTGGTTTTAATCATTTTTATTTTAAGCTTTATTTTTAATAATGAACATAAATGTAGAATACCACACATATGGCTTGGTTAATTAAAAAAAATAAAGTAAACATTATTAAAATGAATACAAAATAAAAACCAGTAGTAATGATAATAATAATCGAATGGCTATGAATTTATATATTTATATTATGAATTTGCAAAAATATATATAAATTATTGGATTATTGTCATTTTATTTTGTATTAATTTGAATCTTAATTTTTTATCTGTATATTTAGAATTTTATATGTTCTTAAACATGCTCGAATCAAACTTTTAAACACCGATTTTGGAAAAATGATAGTAATGTTTAATAAGTTTCTGCACCTTTTACAGTAAGACACCAATCAAATCAAATTTGTCCAGTTTTGATGCGTGTTAACTCCTTTGTATTGGTCTCATACAGAATATAGCAGCACTACATTTTATCACCTGCTCACCAATGCATGTGAATGGGTGCCGTCAGAATGAGAGTCCAAACAGCTGATTAAAACATCACAATAATCCACAGCACTCCAGTCTATAGGTCAGACAGTCAGAACTGGAGTGCTGTGGATTATTGTGATGTTTTTATCAGCTGTTTGGACTCTCATTCTGACGGCACCCATTCACATCCATTGATGAGCAAGTGATGCAATGCTACACTTCTTCAAATCTGATGAAGAAATGAATTAATCTACATCTTAGATGGCATGAGGCTGAGTGAAATAACAGCAAATTTTCATTTTTGGGGTGAATAATTGCATTCATGTTCCAGACATCAATTTTTCCTTAAATCGTTTTTGTTAAGAAAATGTGTACTGATACTTTAATTGGACCATAGTAAGATAAAAAAAAAAAACGTAGAAATTTCAAGGACGCACCCAAGCAATATCTATACACCATATTACACCCAAAACCCTTAAAGAACAACTTAGCAACCAATTGTTCTCACCGGGCACACAGATATTAATGTATTAATGTACACAAACCCACTCATACTTTCTTTAGTTTTGAAGCAAGAGCAAAATGTTATATATTTTACAAAATCGGCTCGAATTAATTTAAATATTAAATAACATTTTAAAATTGACTGATCCATCCTACACCCAATTTGTAAAAAAAATGTCTTCATTGATCTGTCTCCTACATTGTTGCGTCACTGTCCTAGGGGGCGTGGCTTTGATAGCGCTCTTCCCCGCCTGCCTGATTAAAGTGCACTCGGTCTGATTCATGTGCATTTAAAATGATTTACTAAATTTATATATATATATATACAGTGGTGGACAGTAACGGAGTAGCTTTACTTCGTTACTGTACTTAAGTACATTTTTCAAGTATCTGTACTTTACTGGAGTAGTTTTATGGATTAACTTTTACTTTTACTTCACTACATTCCAAAGCATAAGATCGTACTTTTAACTTCACTACATTTCATAAAACATATCGTTACTCCCTATATCACGTGCTTCGACACTCAGAAGCGGTGTCTGATTCATCATGAACGAACTGAGTCTTTTCAAAATAAACTTTTAAATCGGATCGCGAATCGCACCAAACGATTCGTTTACGAATTAGAATGATCCGATTGCAGCTGTTCTGGAGTCGACCACTCACTGATTCAAATGAACCGTTTAGTGCGAGTCTCCAGAAGTAAGAACCGGGAGATCTTGTGAGCGCGTGCGTATGATGTTGCTAAAAGTAAGTTATTAATGTCGGAATTTAGGATTAATTATTGTAACTGAAAATCAGATTTTTTATTATTTATTTTATATATTTTATTGTGATACTTTAGAATTATTACTGAAATACAACCTTTTTTTGTTTCAAACAGTTAATTGAACAATAACAAATGAAGTACCTGAAGCTGACAAGTAAATGTATAATAATTAGCAAGGATGATTAATTTAGCGCTGTAAACGCGCGTGTGAGGGGCGGAGACGCGCCGCTAAGCATCAGATGCGCCTGAGGACCAAACACAGCAGAGTGGTAGGAAACTTCACTCCTATTATTATTTCTCTTTTACTATAGCGATTTATTCTTAGATACGTGACCTGAGTCTTTCAAAGAGTTGTAGAGTTAGAGTTATTATAGAAATATAATTATTTTTTACATTCTTTGGTCGAAGTTTTCAGATCGGCACTTCGGAGCCTGTTCGCGACTCGGTTGATTCAGGTCGGCACTTCGGAGCATGTTCGCGACTCCGTTGATTCAGATCGGGACTTCGGAGCCTGTTGGCGACTCGGTTGATTCAGATCGGCACTTCGGAGCCTGTTCGCGACTCGCTTGATTCAGATCAGGACTTCGGAGCCTGTTCGCGACTCGGTTGATTCAGGTCGGCACTTCGGAGCATGTTCGCGACTCCGTTGATTCAGATCGGGACTTCGGAGCCTGTTGGCGACTCGGTTGATTCAGATCGGCACTTCGGAGCCTGTTGGCGACTCGGTTGATTCAGATCGGCATTTCGGAGCCTGTTCGCGACTCGGTTGATTCAGATCAGGACTTCGGAGCCTGTTCGCGACTCGGTTGATTCAGGTCGGCACTTCGGAGCATGTTCGCGACTCCGTTGATTCAGATCGGGACTTCGGAGCCTGTTGGCGACTCGGTTGATTCAGATCGGCACTTCGGAGCCTGTTCGCGACTCGGTTGATTCAGATCAGGACTTCGGAGCCTTTTCGCGATTAGGTTGATTCAGATCGGCACTTCGGAGCCTGTTCGCGATTAGGTTGATTCAGATCGGCACTTCGGAGCATGTTCGCGACTCGGTTGATTCAGATCGGCACTTCGGAGCCTGTTCGCGACTCGGTTGATTCAGATCAGGACTTCGGAGCCTGTTCGCGATTAGGTTGATTCAGATCGGCACTTCGGAGCATGTTCGCGACTCGGTTGATTCAGATCGGCACTTCGGAGCCTGTTGGCGACTCGGTTGATTCAGATCGGCACTTCGGAGCCTGTTCGCGACTCGGTTGATTCAGATCAGGACTTCGGAGCCTGTTCGCGACTCGGTTGATTCAGATCGGCACTTCGGAGCATGTTCGCGACTCGGTTGATTCAGATCGGGACTTCGGAGTATGTTTGAGATTTTTTTTTAATTCAGATCTCGAAGCAGGAAGTGTTTGTCAAACAGTTAATTGGTGGTAAATGAATATTTGGACTTGAGGCTTTTTTTAGACGAGTAACGTTAGACAGACATGAATGTTTATTCAGAACCGTAGGCTACTGAAAATAAGTAAATATTGTAGCTAATGCTAAATGTCTAGCAGGCATGCTGGTGCTAACTTGAGGTAATTTTTATAAATAATGTCCAAATATTTTTATATAGATATATATATATATAGATAGATAGATAGATAGATAGATAGATAGATAGATAGATAGATAGATAGATATAGATATATACAGTAGCGGTTTTAGGCACGGGCGAACCGGGCAGCCGCCCGGGGCGTCATTTTTTCGTGACACATTGGGGGCGGCAGCACGAGCAGATAAACAAAAAATCCTCTGTGTCGCGAAGCGGTTTTTCGTCATTTATATCATTTCACTGTGTGTGGAATTGGCAATTTGGCGCTCCCTGCAGCTGCCGGCGCCCCTGCTTGCTGAAAATATACACTGAAGCTTTGTGTTGTGAGAGAAGTGTAAGGGAGTGGGGCGAGAGGCGCGTGCGACATTTCACCTCTGGGTCTCTCTCAAATGGAACGGACAGGGCGGGGGTGGACGGGGACGGGGGATCCACACTAGTAATATAATTAATAATAGGCTAAAGTCAGTCACACACCTCGACTTTCTTCCAAATAACACACATTTCATTCATAATGTTATAATACAGGCCTATAGTTCCTGCAAATGAAACTAGGTAATACAAAACGATTATGTGGTCATCAAGGTGAATTGGTTTTAGTCTTGACTTCTGGTCCTGAGTGACAGGTGGGGGGTGAGAAATCTGTTGATTGTCGAGTGCCAAATAAACAGAGATGGAGAAGAAAAGGTCAAAGCCAGGTGCCCAATTTCGAAAAAAAAGAAAAGAAGAAGAGGAGAAACGAGCAAAAGATAAAGGTATGCAACTATTGTCTCTGTATGATTACAGTATCCATTTCATGAATGAAGGGCTAATGTTAATTGGTGGTGGGTATAACTCTTTGTTAACCTTTTCGCTATGATGCTTGCTATGCTTATACAACAATAATTTGGTTTCAACTCAATCACGAGATCTAATTTATAATATTGTGCTTTGCAATAAAACTGTTACAAGTTCAGTTATCATTTCCATCAGTTGGTTTAACATTAGGCCCTGCAAATAACCAACGGCATTTTATTTGCTACACAGTATGCTAAGTATTGTTTCCTAAGTATAGTTTTACAAGTCATAACTAAAAGTGTGTCATGCGTATAATTTGAGGCAGTAACCTAATGGCATCTTCATGAAAGTTGGATTGATATACAAATTTTGGTTGAAAAATATCCTGAAACCCAAAAAGTTTTTGTTTTTGCCTATACATATAATTTAAAGTCATTTTATTTTTTTAAACAACTGAGTCCCAGTGACCATAGCATAACGTGAATAAAATTTAATTTTTCAATGTATTTTTTTACTATTTGTTTCTATGCTCTAAACAATGTGATGACATGGGGGAAAAAATGAAATAAATAAATGTTTTTTATTTCCGGGTCTAGGAGGATATAGTGTGTAATGACAGACATTTAGTTTGTAAGAGCATGTTTATGTAACCCTTCTATTATGGTTTGAGTCAATTTGACCCTAGGCTGTTTTAGCTTTATAAAACATTATCCTATGGTCTTTTGATTTCAAATGCAGTTAAATTGCAATTTCAGGGACACTTCTAAAATATTTTGGAGCATCCTCTGCCACTGGTCAGGATGAGCCAACCACGTCCTCCGCTACACATATGTCTCCACAAATATCTGATATTGAGGATGAAGACCTCTTTGCCTCTACTTCTACCCAGCATGAGCTTTCAGGTGTGCATATCGTGTGTGTGTGTGTGTGTGTGTGTGGGCTACAAGACAACTGCAATTTAATGTAATTTTAATATTTCTGATAATTTATGAGTAGGACTGTGTTTTTTCACTGCTATGTGTTTTGAGTAATATGCCAATATGCTGTCTGATAGAAATGCCTGAAGCTAAACCCCCACTGAGCCCCACTGGCCATCACATCTGACTGACAGGATTCGGACTGAGCTGGTTCACAGAGGACTAAGTAAAGTGCCACCTGGCTTTGTTTTCCGTAGGAATGAGAGTAATGGGAGAAGTTGCCACCACTAATATTTTAAGAAGACATTAGTAAGTGGTGAAAAGATGGCAAGAAGTTGGCTGATTTCTTCAATTAAGAACAACAGCCTCGAAAGGGGTCTCGCCCAGGGTGTATTTCAATGTAGAACCGACACTGGATATATATATATATATATATATAACATCTGGGGAGAAAAAGAAAGGATGTGATGTTCAGAACATGGTTACTACAGTAATTATCAAAGAGGGGAAGAGATGCACCCCGTTTGGCCAGTGGTGTTTTTACACCCCAGACAAGGTTTGAGAAGGAAAAAATCATTATGAAAATATAATTATGTTTTCCTTAAAATCTTCAGGCCTTATTATCATGTCATATATAACTGTGATGTTCTGTAAAACAACAAACTTTAAAATACTTTTTTCTTACTGGTGAAGATCAGATGGTCATCTCTGTTTTCTCTCAGGTTCATCACAGTGTAAGCTTCACAGTGAACATTACTCTCATCAGTGTAGTCCATATCAACAACAAAAATATATCTTGACTCCATATAGTGGTTATTTTGAAAAAAATCCCAGGTATTTTGAGCAGTAGGATTATAAAAAAAAAGTGCTAATATAAAATTAAATTAGCCTATATAAAATTGCAAACATCTATCTTTCAGTACTTTTTTACTTAAGTACATAAAAAATTTAGTACTTTTGTACTTTCACTTGAGTAAAATTGAAAAAGGAGTACTTTTACTTTTACTGGAGTAATATTTTATTATACGTATCTGTACTTTTACTCAAGTACTTGATTTGTGTACTTCGTCTACCACTGTATATATATGTGTGTGTGTGTGTGCGTGCGTGCGTCCTTCTGTGCGTGTGTGTTTGTGTGTGTGTGTGTGTGTGTGTGTGTGACCTCAGTGTGTCTGACCCTACTGTGCACCACAGTGATCCTTAGTATGTTTGTGTATTTCTATGTAAGTTAAAGACTGGTATCAAAAGTTCACACAAATGTTATAATTTGTTACATTTTAATATTATAAGATGTTATAATAATCAGTTCCATTACTGTGATGTTCATTTTTTTGTTATAGTTTATTTTATTTTTTCTATATATGTACACTGAGCTTTGGCAATAATTTACATTCATGCCAATAAAGCAATATTGAATTGAATTGAATTGAATTGAACTGAATTGAATTGAGAGAGAGACAGAGAGAGAGAGAGAGAGAGAGCTCCTCCTCCTCTGATGAAGTTCTGCTGTGCTCCAGGACTCGATCAGACCTGACTGTGAGGACCTGATGCACACAAACACACACCGACGGATTCACAGATGCACTTATGGAGTACACTAACATCTTTCTGCTGTGGATCACCGCTCTGATGCCAGGTGAGTGTGTGTGTGTGTGTGTGTGTGTGTGTGTGTGAGCTCATGCAAGCTTATGCTTCTGTCAGTGCTCTTAGACAGACTTTGAGGACACAACAGTCTCCACCGGTGAGGTAAAGCTGATCAAATCTCATTATACCTAAATGATGAGGATTTCTTAGGGTTCCTCATGAATCAGATCCAAACGAGTTGTTATTGTCCTCCAGAGCAGTCGAGTGAACCTGAACGAGCTCAGATCATTTCATGAGGAATTTCTAAGTTTGAGACATTTCTGAGGATCCCTGGATATTTAGGTAAAAGTCTTGAAGACTTCTCTGAACGTTCTGGCAAGGTTCTCTCAAAGTTATGAACAAGTTCTTTCAGTAGAATTAGCTCATCTGGTCTTAAATCATGTTCATAAACCATGAGCCCCACATGACATGTATCATTATTTTAAATGCTACTTGTTTCAGAACGTTCAGAGAACATTCCAAAGTAACATTCCAGTATTGGTGGAAAGTGATCAAATGGAATGTTCCCACTTAACACTCGCACAATCAAGAAGACATCTAAAACATACAGAAATAACATTTCTATAGCAAAGAAACACCGTTAGAGCTGGGTCTGTATTGCTCTGGGAACCTCAGGATGATGTTATCTCCAGAGATATTTCCATGTGGTAAAGGTTTTTAATGAGCTGAGAAGTGTTTACCTCATGAATACAGAACGATCAACCTAGACGTGCCAGAACCTCAGCTTTAGCTCGATTTCCAAGAGCTGTGGCTCCCAGACTGGTTCCAAGACAATATTCATAATCTTTAAAAAGAACTGTGGATATTTTCAATATTGGCAACATCTTTAATATCCAGTCAAACCTGTTGTGCATGTGTTAAACGGCTTGCTTTAGCAGACATAAGAGTCAGAAAAAGTTTTTCTGAAGGACTTCTAATGAGAATTATAAATCATTGTGTGGCCGAATGCATGAAACTGTGCGGTGTGTTTGCGTGCGGCGTCCGGCAGAGAGCCGAGACTTCCTACACCACTCTGAGTAACCAGAAATACTCTCATCTACAAACACTAGACGTCTCCATGTGGAAAAAAACACGTCTGGGGCTAAATATTTTGAAGGAATGCTTTGGAAAAAGAAGCTAACTCCTGGTGTAAATAATGATAAGTTGCATAATCTTTAGTTCAGAGCACAAGTGAAAGAAGCATTATTGATGTCACTGTGATGCATTAAATCAATTAAAATACTTTCTCTTCCATCTGATTGGCTATCATGAGTAATGAGGAGAAAATAACATCCATCTGACACACTTTAGCCTGCTTTCAGTTTAATCAAAACCATTTTTCCCCCAGATGCTGACCTAATTTTACAAACCTTGTAACAAACCTTTTGTCTTTGAGGACAGGTGTGCTGTTACTTTATTAAGTGATCAGAGTTGCAGGACTTCTGGATCATAAAACAGGTGAAAGCGCACCAGAGAATTACACTGGAAGAGGAACCCGAGTCTGAAGAGCCACCTGTTCAATCATTCAAAATGAAGAGCGCTTTCCCACAAACCTTCTGTGAAGACTTTACCATGCTGCAATCTCTCACAGACGCTCACCGTGTGCGTGTAACGTCTGGCTCACTTCGGGCACAATGTGTTAGTGGAGGCTTCATTAAATCCTCACTTCTGTAGCAGATACACAGAAGCTCTGCGATAGTTTTATCAGGTCTCCTGGTCTAGTTATGCTGCTGTGATAAAACTTGAAGTTGTTAGAAAATTACGTTTGTCTTCCAGTAGCTCAAACCTCGAGCATTTTAAGGCTTCACCGATGCGGTCCAAATCATTTTTGTTGACTGAAATTAAGCTAAAATAAAATTCTATGTAAATATTAGACGCCATGGTGCAGTAAAAATGACAAAACTCTTTAAATTAACCAAGTAGAACTATACAGTAAATAGCAAAAATTCTATTGGCGTAGATCAGCTCTAAAATTATGCTTTGGAATTCAATAACACATTTTTTGTCTGGAAGAATGCATTTTTTCTTAAAACCCTCAAAATGCATAACCCCAAATGTTTTTTTTTATTTATTTATGTTTTTTCTTTTTTTTAGTGAATATGATTTTCTGTGAGGAACGTGTTAGCTTCACTGCGTCTTATCAAGTGTGATGACCTTTAATCCTGGGCTTCTCTCTTTTTGGGACTTTTCATCTGGCTGAAGAATATGGAAGAAATGTGACTGACGCTTTTTCTCTTTTCCCTGTCAGGGGAAAGGTTTCCCCAAGAAATTAATCTTGAAAGGGGATGTGACGTCACTTCTTTGAGACCCTATTCTTGCTTACCATCCCAATAAACATGGAAATAAAATCCAGAGGCTGTGAATGTCCATCCAGAACCAAATTCTCAAAACCGATGCATGAAAAACCAATGGTTTTGCATATAAACACATAACAGACTACAAATGGTTTTGTACCATGTCTCGAATCCATTTACACTCAACTGAATCAAACTGAAAAGCTGTTTTTGTTTATTTCAGGGCAGCGGACCTGCTTTAATATTGACACCAGACATGCACAAATCATTGAGGGGTCGAAGGAGGCTCAGTTTGGATATACTGTTCAACAACACGAGGCAGACGGGGGGAAATGGTAAGACTGCATCTTCAGAAACTGCTTTAAAAAGATCCTCCAGAGTTAAAACCTTGATGGTGACCTTGAATACATGATTTACTCACTGTCAAACCATCCTAGGTGTGAATGACTTTCTTCTTTCAGATGAATACAATTAGATTTCTAAAAGAGTCGTGTTTCTTCCAAACTTTATGATGGCAGTGAATGGGTGTCGAGATTTTGAAGTCCAATAAAGTGCATCCATTCATCACTAAAAGAGAATCACTTAAGACACTTTGCTGTAGACCCATTCCACATAATAATATTCATTAAAGCTGTATGTAAACACGTAGGAGCTTGCTGCATGAATCCGTGAGTAAGCTACAGTTTACAACTCCATGGGAACGGATTGCGAAAGTGTGCGCGCAGATTATGAATTCGTGGGTCCAGATTCAAAAACCGAGGGTACAGTTTACAAAATCTGAGCACGGATTGGAAATTCATGGGCTAGGATAGGACATTCGAACCAGAAAGACAGCTTACATTTGACTAAAAGGTTTTTGTCTTTATGCTCAAATAAAGCGAAATAATGAGCATATTTCCACTTTGAGAAACTCGTGTTGCTCTCGCCTTGACTCGCCAACACTGGACAACACTCTTAGAAAAAAGGGTTCATTGGGGTTCTATATAGAACCATAGGGTCCTTTGCTCAACTCCAAACAACCTTTTATTCTAAAAACGCTCTATAATGACAAGAAAGAAGAACCCTTTTGGCACAAAGGTACTTTAGGCTATTATTCATTCATATATTACATTATTCCGCAACATTTTGTATTTGTAATTAAATTATTGTTTATAGTAACTTAATATCACATTTTAATCATGCTGATTTTTGGAGAAAAAACTGAAATGGCACTCTTCGTGTGATACTGATTAACTACATAAAATGATATACATAAATACATTTTCTAACCCCCATATCTTGAATTTTGTGATCATTCACACACATTCATACATGCATTTGAATACATCAAATAATGCAGTGAAAGAACACACTCAAAATGCACACGCGCCACACACACTAGTATGACTTCATCATGTAACTTTACATTAGCCTAGATGCTGCACTTTTTAGGCACGATTTGTTTAATTTTTTAGTATACTTGATACTTTTAAAAGGCACATCATTAAAACAAAAAATAAGAGTTCACATATCACACCTAAACACGCGTGGAAAACGTAATTAGAACTAGCTACTAAAGTAGTTAAAAATGGCTATCCATATACAGATATGATTTGCGAACCCCAAACTGACTCAAATGATTCGCGAACCCACTATGAACTCCCGAACTGACTCAAATGATTCGCGAACTCCAGAACGGACTGATTCGCGCTCCGAACTCCCGAACTAACTCAAATGATTCGCGATGCCCAAAATGACTCAAATGATTCGCGATCCCGCTCCGAACTCCCAAACTGACTCAAATGATTTGCGAACTCCAGAACGGACTGATTCGCGCTCCGAACTCCCGAACTAACTCAAATGATTCGCGATGCCCAAAATGACTCAAATGATTCGCGATCCCGCTCCGAACTCCCAAACTGACTCAAATGATTTGCGAACTCCAGAACGGACTGATTCGCGCTCCGAACTCCCGAACTAACTCAAATGATTCGCGATGCCCAAAATGACTCAAATGATTCGCGATCCCGCTCCGAACTCCCAAACTGACTCAAATGATTCGCGAACTCCAGAACGGACTGATTCGCGCTCCGAACTCCCAAACTAACTCAAATGATTCGCGATGCCCAAAATGACTCAAATGATTCGCGATCCCGCTCCGAACTCCCAAACTGACTCAAATGATTTGCGAACTCCAGAACGGACTGATTCGCGCTCCGAACTCCCAAACTAACTCAAATGATTCGCGATGCCCAAAATGACTCAAATGATTCGCGATCCTGCTCCGAACTCCCAAACTGACTCAAATGATTCGCGAACTCCAGAACGGACTGATTCGCGCTCCGAACTCCCAAACTAACTCAAATGATTCGCGATGCCCAAAATGACTCTAATGATTCGCGAATCCCGCTCCGAACTCCCAAACTGACTCAAATGTTTAGCGATCCCCAAACTGACTCAAATGATTCGCGATCCCGCTACGAGCTCGCGAACTGATTAAAATGATTCGCGATGCCCTAAATGACTCTAATGATTCGCGATCCCGCTCCGAACTCTCAAACTGACTCAAATGATTCGCGAATCCCGCTCCGAACTCCCAAACTGACTCAAATGATTCGCGAACCCCAAACTGACTCAAATGATTCGCGAACCCGTTTGGAACTCTCGAATTGATTCAAATGATCCCCGAAGCCACTTTGAACTCCCGAACTGACCCAAACGATTCGCGAACCCGTTTCGAACGCGAATCATTTGAGTCAGTTTGGGGTTCGCGAATCATATCTGTAAATGGATAGGCATTTTTAACTACTTTAGTAGCTAGTTCTAATTATGTTTTCCACACGTGTTTAGGTGTGATATGTGAACTCTATTTTTTGTTTTAATGATGTGCCTTTTAATAGTATCAAGTATATTAAAAAATTAAACAAATCGTGCCTAAAAAGTGCACGCATCTAGGCTAATGTAAAGTTACATGATGAAGTCATAACAGTGAAAGACAATACGAATTCATTAAATAGTGTGACTGAGGAGCTTGAGTTTATGAGCAATCAAGTAGAAGAGGTAACAAGCAAGGTGAGCTCATTACAGAGCAGGCTGGAATCACTCGAAAAGGAGAAGTGTGCTACGTGAGAAATGCGACGAACTGGATGCTTACAAAAGGAGGTATTCAGGAGCAGCGAGGAGAAGATGTTTGAAAGATTCTAATCGACTTATTCGGTAAAGTTTCTCCTGGGATAGCAGACCAGCTCATCTACACGCTTGATGTGGCCCACAGACTGGACTCGATCTGAGGGAGCGCGCTCGAGCACCGCATCATTCTACAGTTTCTTTCACGG
Source organism: Carassius auratus (assembly GCF_003368295.1). Lineage (NCBI taxonomy): Eukaryota > Metazoa > Chordata > Actinopteri > Cypriniformes > Cyprinidae > Carassius > Carassius auratus. The sequence goes on along the minus strand of NC_039292.1, from coordinate 1,618,038 downwards.
AGCGTTCAAGATCAAATCTGGAGGGATGCCAGAACCGCTGCCGTCCTTAAAGATCGGAAAATCAGGATTTTTGAAGACTTGACACAAAGCGCCAAAAACGCCAGGAACAAGCTTTGACCTCTTGTCGAACGAGTGAGAAAGGAAGGGAAGAGAGAAGGCTTCAGAGGGCCGTCTGCATATGTGGACGGTAAAAGGATTTCTGCCAAAGATCAGTTCGGCTGAATGATGCTGTGGCGTCCTCCTCGAAGAATCAATGCAGCAGATGACTTTCTTGATACCCACCGTTAAGCACAAACTGCTCCAGGTTTCTTTTTTCTTTTCTCTTTCTCCTCTTCTTTAATCGGGATGGACAGACTGTGTAGTATTCAGCTAATTTGAGTCTGGAGCTAGAAAATGTAAAGGTAACAATACCTTTAAAATCTTTATGTGCTGGATCTTCAGTTCATATTTTTATTTTGGGGAACCATTGACAGAGACTCAACACACTGAATACTGTAACCTACAGAATAAATGAGATGACCTGTACAGATCCAAAGCTAAGGGAGCATAAGTTAGATCCAGGAAAAAAATGGCTGGAAAAATGAGAACAGAACTATATCTTCCTATTTCTTTAGGTTGGAAAGATCCAATGTTATGAATGTCTCTATAGATCGTCTCCAAACAAATGATAGAGTTCTTGATAAGCCTAAAGAAATAGCTACTTATTGATCCAAATTCTACAGTAACTTATATACATCAAGATATTGTGATAAATCAGCCAATTCTGTCAATCAAATTAAAGTTATTTCATTAGAAGATAAAGAAGTTTGTGACGGTGATATGGCTCAATCAGAAATTGAACAGGCAGTTAAGAGTTTAAAACATAATAAAAGTCCAGGCAGTGATGGTCTAACCGCTGAGATATATAAGATGTTTGTTAAAAATGGATCTCCTTTCTTATTAAAAGTATTGGAAGAAAGTCTTGAATTGGAAGCACTTCCACCGACCATGACACAAGGAGTTATCTCCCTGATCCCCAAACCCAACAGAGATAAAGAGTGTCTAGAAAACTGGAGGCCATCACCCTCTTAAATAATGATTATAACATTTAGCTTCAGTTTTAGCAAGAAGAATTAGAGACGTCCTTAACTCTATTATTGATGAATCGCAATCAGGTTTTATGGAGAAACGTCATATTACAAATAACATAAGATTAATTTGAGATCTTCTAGATCTGTGAGAATCTCATTCCTAATAACAGTTTTATGCTTTTCTTAGACTTCTACAAAGCCTTTGATTCGCTTGAGCACAAGTTCATATTTCAAGCTCTTGACTAATTTGGGTTTAGAGATCATTTCTGTAAAGCCATCAGGACATTATACAGAAATAATAACAGTGTTATTGCTGTTCCTGTGAAAGATCAAGTTACATACTTAGGAATTTTAATTAATAAAGACCAAAAAACAAGATGCAAAATAAATTTCGACCCTTTAATAGTAAAAAAACCAAAGAAAACTCAACTCGTCTCGTGGCTGCAGAGAGATTTGTCAATAAGAGGAAGAATTTTACTCTCTAAAGCCGAAGGATTGTCTCGACTGACTTCTGCTGCTCTTTCCTTGGAGGTTGATAAAGGAAGATCTGTAATAATGAACCAAATTAAACAAGGGGGGCTGGATTTTGTAGATTTTACTACCTTAAATAATACTTTTAAAATTAATTGGCTGAAGAAAATCCCTGTTCACTTTGGAATATTATCCCTTATTATATTTTCTTCAAAGTTGGTGAATTTCCTTTTACTTTCTAATTATATTTTAAAAATCCCTGTCAAACTTTCTAATTTCCATAAGCAGATGCTCTTGGCCTGGTGCTTAATATACAAACACAGCTTTTGTACAAGAATAAATCACTTTTCTTTGACTGCTGGTTTGAAAACAATCTTCTTTTAGTTGGACAGCTTTTTAATTCACAAGGCAGACTTTACAACGACTCAGATTTCTTACAGAAATATAATATCCCTGTATCTGCGTATGAATATGCTGTTGTTCTCAATGCCATTCCCTCTGGTGTGTCTTTTCTGTTGCAAGGTTTTACATTTCCATGGCCATGTACTTACTCTCTAAATTTAACTGACACAATGATCGGAAATGTTTGCTTTTTTTTAGACCATCAAAAAAAAATATCTATAAAATTAAAACTCTCTTTCAGAGAGAGATAATAACGATTCCTAAAATAATCCCTTATTGGAATAGTATTGTGAAGAATAAACCTTGGGAGAAAGTATGGACCTTGCCTCATCGATATCTGCTTACCAACAAAGTAAAAGAAATAACATCTAAGTTAATTCACAGATGTTACCCAAATAAAGCCTTTCTTAGGAAATATAAGTTAGATATTGACGTGAGTTGCTGTTTTTGTCATTCTTCTGAAGAAGACTTCATTCATTTATTTTGGCAATGCTCCTATAATGAAAAATTTTGGTCAGACTTTTTGGCGTTTATTCAGTGTAATTTTGTAAGTGATTTATCTCTTTGTTTTCATGATGCTTTCTTTGGATTGTTTGACTATTCAAAAGAGAATACTGGTAAATATTAAATAATTTATGTTTTACTGTTAGCTAAATTTCACATTCATAAACAAAAGTTTACTGGCTCTAAACCTCTTTTTTCTTTATTCAAATTGGACTCAGACAAGTATATGGAAACTATCCGAAGTTCTATTAATTTGAAAGCTATGAAAACAGTCTCTTAATATTCGTCTTTTGTGCCTTCTTGAGATGTAATTTTATTACCTCGTTTTTCTTGTTGTTACCCTGGCATTAAAAAAAATCTGTTAATGTTCTTTTTTTTTACTTTTTTTTTAAGTGTACTGTATTAATGTTTTAATATTTTTATTGCTTAATAAAAAATAAATAAATAAAAAAGCTCCGAACTCTCGAACAGACTCAAATGATTCACGCTCCGAACTGCCAAACTGACTCAAATGAATCGCGAACCCGCTCCGAACTCCCGAACTGATTAAAATGATTCACGCTCCAAACTCCCGAACAGACTCAAATGATTCACGCTCCGAACTCCCGAACAGACTCAAATGATTCACGCTCCGAACTGCCAAACTGACTCAAATGATTCGTGAACCCGCTTTGAACTCCAGAACTGAAACAAATGAATCACGCTCTGAACTCCCGAACTGACTCAGATGATTCACAATCCGAAGTTCCTATCCAAATCAAATGACACCGCCAGCACTACTATAGGGCTTGGGCGTCGTGACGTCATTACTTTGCGTGGCCGCCATGTTGACTGCCTCCTTTACTGCCACTCAGACTGCTGCGCAGTGTTTAGACATACTCCCTCTCATCAGTGTGTCTTAATTTGATTAATTAAAAATCTATTTCAACCATGGTAAACCATTGCTGTATTGTGGGGTGTAATAGCACAACACATAATAGCCATGGGGAAAATAAAATGAGAATGGATTAACTTTACACCGCTTTCCTGCTTGGAGGCGCGACCACGGAGACCATAACATCTGAATAATTTACATAGCTTAAGTCAACATTGAAAATAAGGGAAATTTCTCTGGTTACTCATCCAAAATACGGGAAATTACAACATTCAGCTGTTTGTTGCTATACCTCTGCTCACAGCAAAAATTCATACTACGAAACTGCTGCATTAACTAACGTTAAGCGATTTGTGAAGCTAGGTCTCATGTGACTTTAGTTACAGATTGGCGTGAAATCGTGTTCTCACAACTACCACGCTATCTTAAAAAGCCCAACATCACGCTAAGGTTGCTTTCAAGTAAGCAAAATGATGCTTTGGAAACATCTGTTTCGCTGGAAGGACAAGGAGTAGCAACAGGACAACAACACAGAGACTTGACCGGTCTGATGGAGGGGCTAACGGGATATTTTACAGGAAAATACTAAAAAGGGAAGACAGCGGGAAAACAGCTCAAATATGTGAGAACCCCGGAAAAAACGGGAGGGTGGACAGCTACTAACTACACTTTTGAAACACATTGTTAAAGTCCATGTGTGAATGGTTGTTAGCACTAACGGTTACTAAACTAGCAGCTAGGTAACGTTAGAGCGCAGCTTACCGGATTACTGTATACTGTTTGCCGCTGTTCCTTTTCTGTGATTTGCAGCTCCAGAACCCATCCATTTGTGAACTGCACATGAGACTCCAATGACTTGTAGCTTCAGAACTATTCTGAAGTGTAGGCGCTCACAAAACAAACAAGGTAGCCGAAGATATCTGTAATGCAAAAGTGCGGCAGCAAGTCTTCGTCGGTACTCCACTATTTGTTGGTAATTTCATATGGATCCAAACCGTTAATAGTGCAGATTTTGTCCACATACCGGTCCCTGGCATCCCTATTTAGCGTATCCCTATAAATCCCACAACCTTTTCATGATTTTAACATTTTTTTCTTTCTCCCAACTCTGCTCTTCTCGTTCAACTTGCTGTATGTTTACATGTGCGAGGCCAGCAACATGGCCGCAACGTCCCAGAATGCAACTCGGCGCCCAAACCCTGTTGGCTTAGTTCTCCAATTTTATTACATTTACTGAAATTAAAGTACGAAAAGTATGTTGTTAACAAATAATATATCAATATTTCCATTCCCAACTGCTTCCACGTCGAAACATCCACGAACATAACCAGGTGAGCAGATCACTCTCTCACTATTTGATTGCATTAGTCTTTCCCTCATCATCATCATCATCCACCAATCAGAACACACAGAACTCTCTGACCACAGCTGCTGTGCTTCTAAAGCTCTTGCAGCAGCTCAACACTGGTTTTCTCTGAGGTGGTCGGAGCACATCAGATTGTGGTTAATCTTGCAGATCATGACTTATATCTACTCTTCCTCTCCCTGCAGTTTGGTAATATAAAGATTCCTCCTTTGAACTCCCAACTCTTCTGTGGGTTTTATTGTTCTGGGTCTGAATTTGGGCTCCTGGGGTCTCAAAAAAGAAACCTTTTCAATCTCCAAGGTGAACATTATGACAACACTGTAACCAGCTGGCCTTTATATAGTAAAACTAATCGATTACACTCTCACAGTTTACAGCCTTTAAAACACCGGGTATTGTCTTTGACTTATAAAAGCGCAGACACACAGAAAAAATATCATTATCCAAACTCCCACAGCATCACAATCCCTAATCCTTCCTGTTATTTAATCATCACTGATGGAGAACTGGTGGTCCCCCAGCATTGAGAAACCTGGGGGCCTTTGATGAGCGCAGGGAAATAAGTGGAAAGAATCTGCACTTGTCTCGACCCTGTGTCTGTGAGCGTGAGCTCTGGAAAGTATGTGTTTCGTGGTTTGTTATTCCCAAACCCCTCCTGTGCGTCCCATCTCAAGACAAACCGTGCGGCGCGCACTTCCCTCTGAAAAGTGATTTACTGCACAGAACTGAGAGGCATGCTGCTTTTCCATTTCTGTAGAATGTCACTTAAAGTCAAAAGAGTGTTTTGCTTCATGCACTAATGCATAAAAATATTTTTAGTTCTGAAAAACACATGCATCAAAAATGAAGTGTTACAAACTATTCAAAAATGCCATCCCGCTGTTCTAGCCAAGGACTGAGTGCATCCTGTTTACATGAAGGAGTGTCTGGATGTATTTTCTTCTTAAATTCCACGTGAAATAAAAATCGATTTACATAAAAGAATGATAAAAACAGCTGATAAAAGCATCACAATAATTCACAGCACTCCAGTCCATCAGTTAACATCTGGAGAAGACAAAAGATTAAACAAATCCATCATGGCATTTTAATTCCAAACCATTGCTTCCTGCGTAAATATGAGTCCTGTGTCCATAATATTGCTTTCTATTACGGATATTTTCATGCTAACTGGGTTGACATTTATGCTAAACACTATAAAGTCACAGTCGCTGAACATAACCCAAGAGCTTAAATGAAGAATTTGTAGTACTTTAGGGATATTTGTATCCACATGTCAACATGTTCAGATATGCAAGATTAACAACAACATCAGTCTATATTTCAGCTGGCGTTTTAGCTAATGTCATCAGCAGATGCTTTTATCAGAAGTGATGTATGCTACAGTTATTACAGCTCCTGGATGAACACAAAGTGGCTTTGCACCTGATTCGTTTTTTTAATCCAATATTAAGGATTGAGCGTCTTCACCGTCGCTGAGCGAGTGCTGAAACTCGATCCGTTTGTACAGGCAGAGAAGTCAATACATGGGATATTGCAACTAATACTAATCTGATTCTACTGTTTAGACTGAAATGCATTACTAAAATTACAATTTTAATCAGAGTTCAGACCACATACAAATTGGGTTGGTTAAATCTACGGATTTCACACAAACACAATTAACCTGCAATTAAACGGATTTGAGACAGATACATTTGTATGAACAAAGCCAAAGGATAAAATCCACTAAAAAATTAATTGCACATGCTGTTAACCCTAATTTTAATATGCCAGCTGCATTGTTACAACACATATTAAATTATGCAAATCCGGTAACGGTGCACAATACAACCAAATGCAATTGGCTGTTTTAGGAGGAAAATATACACTAACAGCTCTTTTATACAAAATAGTGTTTGATTCCCAATAAATGTATGAACTTGGAATGCCATGTAAGTCGCTTTGCATAAAATGCATACCTCTAAATGCAAATAGTGCAAACAAACTGTAGCAGGACCTGGAAAAGCTGAACTATAGAAGTCTGAAACACTGCCCTCAAAATTGGTGTTTAGTGAATTGTGTAGTTTATCAGTCAACTCTTGATTGGGTTTGAACCTACAGCCTTTCAGTTACAAGTCCTAATGTTTAACCTCTTGGTGCATGTATGTTTTATCTATGACATGACAATGTTTATTTTGTGCAAACTTAGTTTGAATGATAATTCAACGCTATGAAAACCAATCAGTGCTGTAAGAGTGAATGCAAACCTTTGCACAATTTCTCCACCATTTTGCAATCATATAGTTAGCTGCTTACCTCCCAAAATAAGGTTAAACTGCAAGATAGAGATTAGTTATCCAAATAAAATACATTTTGGATGGATTCACCAAGCAGTTAGTGTCCTGGCTTCTATCACAATGTAAATGAAAGGCTAAGTAAATAGCATGGGTTTGGATCAACATAATCATTAGTAAACAAAGACTTAACTGTTCATAAAAGAGTATGCTGGGATACTTTTATTTAGGATGAAAAGAAACTCATCTGTCATCCTTTAAGACATTGAGCTCCAATTTATTCTGAAAGCCCTGACATGTTGTATTAGCATCGGATGGCTTTGAAAAACAGCCGGGTTGAACTTGACGTTCCTGAAATAACTTTGCCTCAGGATAGACTAAACCTTCACTACGGGGGCCAAAGACTAATGGTACATTCCAATAAAGACTGGCGTTCAGAAAGTGGTGCATTGTGGGAACTGAGAGTGCTGCACCTCCCAAAAACATATCTGTCATGTGACTTAAAGAAAAACAAATCCTACTATGGTACACCAAAAAACGATAAATGGAAGAAACATTTTGTAGAAACATTTTTTACTCAGAAATTGCTTGATAAACAGTTTGATCACATTGAATTCTTTTTTAATATTGACATTTTAGAATAGACAAACTTAATTGGTTTGTTAGCCTGGTGTCCCAAACTTTTAGGGTCCAAAACTTCTCTAAAACCCAAAAAACTACATTGTCTTGAATGCAAAACCAACAAACCACCTTTCTTTTTTGTCTGAGAATTGGCTGACTGTGATACAAAACACGTGTTTGTAGGTAAAACCATCAAAGACTATCCTGACTAGTGAAAACCACAATGGTGGCCGGTTAAAACAAACAACAAAAAACATCTTAAACTTGCATAAGGTAGTTTTCAGCTCGCTTAGCTGGTCTAAGTGCCCCAAACCTCTATAAATCTATCCAACTATATCCCAACTAGTGAAAACCACCCAGTTTATACCAACAAACCCACTTAAACTAGTTTATGCAGTTTTTCCCCAATATTGACAATATGACAAGAGCAGAAATTGACTGACAGTGATATATCTGTGATTCAGTACACATAGGTCGCAGTGGCAGGGGAGGAATGTAAACACTGCCATGGATGGGTTTCACAGGCCAAACTCTGGGATGTGGTTTGTCATCGCAGTTCTAGACGTCTTGATCTCAACATGAACAGCATTACAGAGTTTGCTGTTGGTTTCTGGTATTGGCTCCGTCTCAGACGTACCTCAGAAGCTGGAAAAGCTGCGAAGTGGTTCTCTGCTGCTGGGCTTGTGTTGGGTTTTCCTCGTAGCAGGGAGGGAATGACTTCGACTGGAACGCAGCTGTAATGTTCAACTTCTGCTGTGTTTCTCATAAAATGGCTATTTGGAATGATCTGCCACCGTTCACCAATTTATTCTCAAATAAAAACAACAGTTAAAGCTGTAAAAGTACAACAAACATCCCAAACTAGATTTTAATAAAGCATCATGCGTTATTTGAAGATTACATCAAACAATTAAACCTGATCAACAAACACTGTATATTCTTGTATTTCAGGCTCCTGGTCGGAGCTCCCTTTGAGAGCAGCGGTGAACACCAGACAGGGGACGTCTACAGATGTCCACTAGACAGCAAACCTGCAACAAACTGCACACGACTGCATTTAGGTATCATTTCACACATCCGACTCCTCAACAGGAATAATTAGCCCTATAATGAAAATGTGCTGTTAGTTTACACAGCCTAAGTCCATCCCAGACATGGGTGACTTGTTCTTGAGTAGAACAATCAGGAAGATTTTTAGCTGAAACCGTGATCCTTCGTGATTCAGAAAATGCAAGTCAGCCTGTTTTTGAATTAAAAAAGGAACACAAAATTAATACCCATGACTTTTGACAATATACTGAAGTCTTATGAAGCGAAACGATTGGTCTGCGCAAGAGACTGAACATTAATTACAGCATTATAACCTGTAATCCAGAGCCTCGGGACAAACGGGGAAATCAGATTTGGTTCTTTCAGACAGTTCGTTTCAATGAACTACTCACTAGTTAATTTGGGTAATCATGCAATGACATCACAAATATCCAATTATATTATTAAAGCACCCAATAATGATGCGAAATGCCATACGTTTTACTTGTCTAAAGCATATAAAGTGAATAAACTAGTCTTCTTTAGCTAACCTTTTTACATAAACAATGAGAAACCATAAAAACTTTCGTTTGGTCCCTTCATCTCCGGTTCGAATCGAAGTGTTGGCTCAGTTCAGTAACTTTTGGAGGAACTGGAGCACTGAATGAGTTAATTCATCATAGCATCAGATACGCATCTATTTTGGCTGACTTTGAGTCACAGTGACTGTACGGTGCATGAGAATTAGTTTTAAGTGACGATTCAGTTGATTCAGTCCAATTTGGTGAACTGATTCATCTAGTTCTCTAAAAAGAATCGGTTCAAAAGAACGATTCGTTCTTGAACCAGACATCAGGCTCTGGATTATTGGTAATAATGTTGTAGATAATGTTGCACAGACTTATCATTATATCGTCAGGAGTATATCGTCAGGAGGCACAGTTTTTAATTTCCTGTGGCCTATTTATAATTTTTAGTTTTTGTTCTCAAAAATGGGCAGCTATTGACTTGCATTTAATGAATCACAAAGGACCATCGTTTTAGCTCAAAAGCTTCTTGAGTTTTCTACTCACGGAAGTCACCTACATCTTAGATGTCCTGCAAAAGTTAGTTTTTGTGTGAACTGTTCCTTTAAACTGTAAGAAAGGCAAAATTTAACAAAATATTTTTTGGCTGTTTTTAAGGAAAGATATCCCTGAACAATGTGTCTGAACGCAAAGAAAAAATGAGGATGGGAATGACTCTCACCTCCAACCCCAAAGACAACAGCTTTGTGGTAATACGCTTAATGCAAAAAGATCATAATTTTCCATTTAAAAATCTAAATCGGTTCTGAAAATGGTTTGATGCTGACTGTGTTTGAGGCGTGCGGGCCACTGTGGTCGTACGAGTGTGGAAGCTCCTACTACAGCACAGGCATCTGTTCAAGAGTCAACAGCAGCTTCAGCTTCACCCACAGCATCGCTCCAGCCTTCCAGAGTAAAGCCAAACTCTTCACTGATCAAGATCCTTCTCATTTAGACTCGGAGATCACATGCATATTGACGGCAGCAGTTTCTCCACAGGGTGCGAGACCTACATGGACATAGTGATTGTGTTAGATGGATCCAACTCCATCTACCCGTGGTTTGAGGTTCAAGATTTTCTGATAAATGTGCTGCAGAAGTTTTACGTCGGTCCAGGACAGATACAGGTGCGTCTGAATTACCTGGAAAATCAGACTTTGATTTATGAAACTCTAGGCTTGTACTATAATTCTTTTGATGGGTTACAAATACTAAGAATGTCAAGACATGTTAAAGTTATCTCACCAGGCGTTGTGTTGTCCAGGTAGGGGTGGTCCAGTATGGTGCGAGAGTGGTGCACGAGTTTCGGCTGGATGATTTCCGTACGGTTGAGGAGGTTGTCGAGGCAGCGAAGAACATCGACCAGCGAGGCGGAGAAGAAACACGGACAGCTCTCGCCATCAATGAGGCTCGGTACAGTGACGTTTGTCATGTCTGTCTCTTATGCGCATCAGTATTTCCACTGGAAATCTCACAGTTTAAGTTATAAGCTCTCAACTCTCATGAGAGACGTAATATATCATCTTTCTTTTTGTATAACAGAACTCAAGCATTCAAACACGGAGGTCGTCCGGAGGCTAAGAGAGTCATGATTGTCATCACTGATGGAGAGTCGCACGACAGCCCAAACCTACGGAGAGCCGTGGAGGACAGTGAGAAGGATAATATCACCTTGTACGCCATTGCGGTGAGTTTCTGTCTATTTCCAGTGGAATCCTCCAGATGTGTTCTTCAGGTTTACTTCGCTCCATTGGTCATTCCAATGCCGTTCCAGGTTCTTGGCTCCTATAATCGGCGCGGGATCAATCCTGAAGCTTTCCTGAGGGAAATCAAGTTCATCGCCAGTGATCCCGAGGAGCACTTCTTCAGCGTCACCGACGAGTCCGCCCTGAAGGATATCGTGGATGCTCTAGGAGAGAAGATCTTCAGCTTGGAGGGTATGACCTCTGAACTCAGTGAATAAATGATAAACATAATCATAAACTAGGGATGCACGATAATATCGGCACAACATCGGTATCGGCCGATAAAAGCTTAAAATGACCATCATCGGTATCGGCCGATATGAATATTTCTGCCGATGAGCCAAACCGATATTCTCCAAGTGAATTAATTGACCTGTTTTTCAGATGTGAATGTCTGTCTGCATTTGTAAAATAATACATTTATGGTAGAATCAGTACAGAAGAGATACATGGATTTCTCTTCAGTAAAATTAAAGTTTAAATATATCAGGCGAAAATGTTTATATATATATCGGTATCGGCATCGGCCAAAATTATTTTGAAAATATCGGCATATCGAATATCGGCCAAAATCCAATATCGTGCATCCCTATCATAAACCCATGCTTAAACCATATATAGAGACCGGAATATCACAGAAAACACTAGTTAACACCAAAATCTCTTTACTCTTCTGCAGGCACCAACCAGAACGGCACGGCCTTTGGTTTGCAGATGTCTCAAGCTGGATTCTCTTCACATGTCGTGGAGGTGAGTGCATCTCCATCCCTTCCAAGCAGAAGAAATATTGATAATCGAGCTAATGTGCGGAGAATTATATTACGTACTCAGCGAGGTGCATGAAATGCTGTTATTTTGCTCTTTGCACACTTAGCCGTTAGCCTGGAGCACAAACTAAAGCATCAATCAAAATAAAGAGTTATTGAAAGAATGCTTTGTTTACCGCTCGGTGCCCATGGGAAAATATACTTGAGGCACCGTCCGTACTTTAAGGGACAACGGAAGCATGAAACGCCAATCTTTCAATGAAAATAAGGCTTGTTTATGTTTGAAGCTGTTCCACATGCTGTGAGCGGCATGAAGACAGTTTAGACCGTCTTCTGAGGGAAGGACTATTTGACACGTCTTCTCTCTCAGCTGGAGTAATCTCATGCAGGAGAGAAGACTGAAGGTCTGGGGCTCCTTTCGTGTTAAATGAAGGAAAATAAACCAATACAAAAATAAACAAAAAACCATCATAATTTCACTGGTGGTTTCCAGGAGCTGCTCTTGACAGTGGCAATTCGAGATGAGAGATAACGTCTCGGAAAGTTGTTTTGACTTCTCCGAGGGACCGAGGTCCAGAGAACACATATGGTTTTGTTGAATTAGGCTTCTCGAGCGAGGAACCTCACACAAACACTCTCACACACGTGCCCTTGTGTTTTAATGCGTACATCTGTCTGTATTTGTAAAAGCCTTATTTGCTTGTGGCTGCAAATATTTTTAAAGGAATCACTTTGTTTTGTTTTATAAGGAAAAGAGTTTGGCGTCCGTCAAGAATGCAGTAAACAAAACCTAATCAGATGGAAATAAAACGAGTTGGTGGGAGTTGGTGTATTAGCTTGGGTCATTGACACAGACTCATGCGCTCTTGTTCCAAAACCTTGCTGTCAAACGTCTACATTGGAGAAATTGATCAAATTGAATATAATCAAAAACAAATATTTAAAAAGTGACTGTTTTAAAAGGCCTTTATACTATACAAATAGCAATTACTGTCAAAGAAAACACAATTATTAAGTAAATTTATGATTAACATTTCCTTCACTTTTCCGCTAAACTTGCAATGCATTCTGGGATTGACTTTGCCACCAAAGATTTTGCAGCTTTAGATTTTGGATAAAAGTATCTTAGAAGGCGGCATAATAGTGTGATACCTTTTATACACACAACAATAAATAAAAATGCTAAAAACAAAATTTAAAAATAAAATCTAATTCAAAATATTATTATTGTTCTTTTAACCGAAATTCCATCAAAGATGTGTTGATTAACTGTATTAGAATTCACTTAAATATTTCAGTGTAACAGTAAAGTAACATTTTGTTTTGTTTTACCTTTACTCTACTCCAAACATTATCAGTTTTTCTGGTGATGCTCCAAATGCTGAAATGGAATTTGTTTAGACATGAATACTTTTACTTTTACCAGTTTAACTCTGCATCTGCGGCATGTGTGTTTTCCTCAAACAATCCACACAATTTGAGCCTTCGTTCATTTCTTTAGCACAGAAGTTACTGAAGTTTAATTCTCTGGATTTAGGGTCTGTTCAGGGGTTTGCCTTTGCAAGCACTGTTAATAAAACGAGAATGGAAAGACGCACTGAGTGCATTGGAGAGAGTTTATTGTGCAAATGTGCCATGGAACTCTGTCAAAGTGTCCACGTCGACATTGCATGAGAAAACTTTGGCAGTGAACGCAGCCAGTTTTAAGCTTCCAGTCAGACTCACAGATGACTGCTGCTCTCACTCGCATGCATCCAGGATTTTAATCACAATTTTAATCACAAATGGAAGTCAGCTACATGCTTGAGAACTCTAGCCATTATACTGCAACTTGTTGAAAAAAACACAGCTGATTTAAAATTGACATTTGAGTGCAGTAATGATAAAAAATGTGTGTATGGGGGGGGGGGTATACAATCAAAAATGAGAAGAAATTGAGTTGGGTTTTTTTCAGTAAGCAATCACATAACATAATTATTAAAAACAGAAATTAAAATAAACATGCATTTCTCTAAAACAAACCTGATAAAACCATCAACAGCACTTCAGCAACTGCATTGAAATGCCTTGGCAACAACCTACAACTTTCTAGCATTGTGCCATTGAGTTGTGCATGGGTTTCTTATTTAGTTAGTTACACTAGTACTGTACATTCAGTCTGACTAGCAGAACTGGATTAGGACTACAGTGTGACCGAGTGTTGAGTGGTGTTGGTCAGGAATGGGCAGTTCATTATGAGTTTGAATGTCCCAGATGTTAATGCATGCAGAGTTTTGGCAGTAGCTCTAGAATCGGTGCAAGAGAGGTTTGGCAAATCTGTCTGTTTGCATTCTCTATACCACTGAAGTCACTGCCAGGCCGTTTGTCATGATCCCATAACACTGAGTGCATGTACATGAACCCAGACCTCCGATGCAACACCGTTTTTATACTCTACTGTGTGCATTTCCCTTTGAAGTAAAAGTAAATGTAAAAACTACTGATGATGTAAACCATTCATTCAAAGGACGGGATACTGCTTGGTGCCGTCGGGGCGTATGATTGGAACGGAGCTGTTCTTAAGGAAACCCGTCATGGTAAAGTCATCCCAGCCAAGTCCTCTTACATCAAAGAGTTCCCAGAGGAACTGAAGAACCACGGAGCGTATCTGGGTAAGAACATGAAACCGTTTTTAGTTAGAACCTAATCAAGATATGATTCTGACTTTCATCTATTGAACCTGAAAAAAGAAATGGTTAAGAATGTTAACTTGTTTAATTTATGCATGCATGTATTAAAACTCACCAAATTAAGATGCATTGCACCAGATTGGATATTGATGGCACTGAATGGCATTGGTTTTTGCATGCATTAATCAAAAATGACCCACTAACTTTAAATAGACCGAAGCTTTAGGAACGGAAAGGAAAGTGTTCAAAGTATAAAGACATACTGTTTCTCATAGGTCTTACATATGTATCGACCAATTTTGTAGCACTTAAGACTACTTAACAAGCTTAACTGGAAACCAAAATAGTAATGCAAACTAGTCTAATCTCGAAAACTATATTAATGCTTCTTTGAACTGTGCATTTTCTCCAAGCCTGCAGGCAATATTGATCATATTTATGTATAATGTATCACTGTGATGCTTGTTTCTAGGGTACATGGTGTCATCGGTGGTCTCGGCTCAACACGGTCAGCTGTACGTCGCTGGAGCGCCTCGGTTTAACCACACGGGGAAGATCATCATCTTCACACTGACCAACAGCGGCAACCTCACCATACTGTACTCGCTCTACGGACAGCAGGTGAAACCTAGTACATACTACACTTCCACGATTTAAAGAACTACTGTATGTGGTACTACAAAGCACTTCCGAGAATACCATGGTACAAACCGTGGCAGTGGGTTACTGTAAATTAAAAAACGTATAACTGTTTTGTTTTTGCAAAGAAATAAGTATCTGCCAAGCATTGCCAAGATTTCTAGTGTGCACACTTGAGAGATACACTAAGATGATTAGTGTAAGAAATGCATGTGTTTTGCTCATTGGTGGTTTTAAAAGAGAAGCAAAAGAAAATGTAAGGAATATATTGAAGAGAACACAATACATCAATATATTCTCTATTTAAATGTCTACATAGCATACAATGCATTGTATTAGCGGCACTTTTTTGAATATACAACAACTTGTCCATTGTTTTTTAATTCATTTGACTAAAATAAATAAATAATGAACCAATAAATATATGTAAATGACATTTACTGTACCTTCTGATCACACTGAACAGCAAAGTGGTTTTCTTCCTCAGGATTTTAGTCATATTCCAGTGCAAATACCAAGATGCAGTATATTTACTTAAGCAAAATGATATGAGTTAAAAAGTCTTGTTTTCTGAGAAAAGTGAGTTTCTGAATAACAAAACATTTCTGGGTCAAAGATGAGAGCCGTTTTGGTGACTGCATCCAATCAAACGTACAAAAGTGATAGTATACTCATAGAAAGCATATTGAAGTAAATTGTGTACTTTAATGTTTCAAATATCTATGAGTAAAATAATTTACCATCTTCATTCAGCATCTAAAAATGAAACTAAATACTTATTCTGACCTGTACTTATTAAAATATTCACAAAAGAATAAGTGATCATACTAAATTGTATTATATTTTAAATGATTCAAAACTTCATGCTGACAAAGTGGCAAAACCTAATGCTTCAAAGAATCGTGATTTAAAATGCTTTTTGCACTTTGATCCTTAAATAATCTTTAATATCATCTAACGATTCTTGTTCTAAACATGCCTGACGAGATTTTTTGGCATACAAACTATTGATAGACATTGTTTGTTTTTCCGCAGTGCATATAACATTTAAAACCATAACTTCATACGTTTAAGATTTCTACATCAACATAAAACCTTTTTAAGACCCACATGAATGCTAAACCCCATGAGTCTGTACAAAAATATGTTTTTACCATCATTTGATGAATCACGACTGTCATTATCAGAACAAAACGTCCACATTTGCCTCTTGGTGGACTTGGGACAGTAAACAACCACATAGCAGTTTTAATACAACCTAGAAACACCCAAAAGAGTTAACTCTACATGCACTGTGGACTAACAGATCTCAAATGCTAACAGTGTGTTTTGGTGAATTGTAGATCGGCTCATATTATGGAAGTGAGCTGGCACCCATTGATCTGAACAACGATGGATTGACGGATCTTTTACTTGTCGGCGCTCCCATGTACTTCTACAAAGGGTGGGAGAAAGGCCGAGTTTACATCTACATCCTCAGTTTACAGGTGATATCATCCTGAACACAAGACCGTAACGCTTTCTCAAAGAATGCTTGTTTACGCAACTCTCCCTGAATTTACAGCACCACAGCTAAATAAACTCTAGAGACTTTACCTGAGTGGTGTGTTTAAACGTTGGATTGAATAATATTAAGTAAAAAAATCTGGTAAAAAACAAGGAGGTAAATAACAAAGATATCGCAGAAAACCTGACAAATGAAAGTTTCATAATGCTGAATCATAAGCCATTTTTATGAATGTTTTCCTGCCTCACTCTCTCTGATTATTCCTTAGGGCTCTTATATCCCAGACGGGACTCTTGGACCATCAGAGAAGACCCATGATTCTCGGTTTGGCGCGGCTATGTCCGCTCTTCCGGACTTGAATGGTGATGGCTTCACTGAGCTCGTCGTAGGTGCACCACTGGAGGACGATCACAAAGGAGCCATCTATCTCTTCTACGGCAAACAAGACCGCATCCAACCCAAATACAAACAGGCAAGACTCAGAGTCACCGATATTTCATAAACATTACTGAATGGCATTCCATTCAAGGCAACAGGTATGACCTTTTGCACCTTATTTCTTAACGTTTTATTAATCTCAGAGAATAGCCGCTGGTGACGTCTCTCCAGGTCTGCGTTATTTTGGCCGCAGTGTTCATGGGATGATGGATGTGAATGGAGATGAGCTCATAGATCTGTCCGTGGGCTCTTTAGGGGCCGTTGTTCTGCTTTGGTGAGCTTACACTACTTAAACCATAACAAATGTGATATAACATAAGCTTAAACTTAAATAAAATATAATAATATATATATATAATAATATATATATATATATAATAATATATATATATATATATATATATATATATATATATATATATATATATATATATATATATATATATATATATATAAAAGATTGTACTAAAATAACTAAAACTAAAACTGAAATAAAAAGTAATAAAACTCTATAGACATTTTTCTTTAAATTACAAAAGCACAACATAATTACTTTAAAATGAAAACAGAAAATCTAAATAACATTAATATTGTTTTAAGATTAATAAAACAGAAAATCTGAATGAAAAACTATAACAATATTCCAAATATACTAAAACAACAGTGGCGGCTTGAGCCATCATCCGTTATGAAAATAAAAATATATAAAATACTATATGAAGTATTATTAAAATACACTTTAATTCCACAAATATTCAAATGGACAGTTTTAATATGATGTAAATTGATGTGGATGTGTAACAGTGTTATTTTAGTACTACTGATATACTAATAATATTAAATACATATCGTTTTTTAAATAATATTTTGAATTAGTTTTATAAAATATATTTTACGCTTTAATTTTAATTTTACATTTTTAGTAATTTGTAGTGTTTTGTCATTAAAAAAAATATATTTTGTATATATATTTTTTTCAGTTTTATTTTATTTCATCAAGTTAAAATAAAAAAATAGAAATGTCGTCATGGCAACTAGCTGAAATAAAATATGTTTTTTTTTCATTATTTTTTTTTTTTATATATTTCGTTTCTTTTGTTTAGATATTTATTAATATATTTTTTTTCACTTAACTCTTTATAATGTATTTCAAGTATCGATTTAAAAATGTAAACAATGTAATCTCAACATGAACTTTGAATATTTCTAATCAAATTCT
>NC_039292.1:1574875-1594875 GCF_003368295.1 Carassius auratus | reverse complement strand
CATGCTAGTAACTTGCTTATCATGCTAACAACATGTTAGTTATTTATTAATCTTGCTAGCAAATTGCAAGTAATGCTGATCATGCAATAAACATGCTAGCGACATGGTAGTAACTTGCTAATCATGCTAGCAACATGCTAGTCACTTGCTAATCAGGGTAACAGCATGCCAGTAAAATGCTAATCTTGTTAACAACGTGGTAGTCACTTGCTAATCTTGCAATGCTAGTAACTTGCTAATCATGTTAGCAACATGCTAGTCACTTGCTAAACTTCCTATGCTAGTAATTTGCTAATCATGTTAGCAAACATGCTAGTCATATGCTAATCTTGTTAACAACGTACTAGTCACTTGCTAATCTTGCAATGCTAGTAACTTGCTAATCATGTTAGCAACATGCTAGTCACTTGCTAATCTTCCTATGCTAGTAACTTGCTAATCATGCTAGCAACATGCTAGTCACTTGCTAATCAGGGTAACAGCATGCCAGTAACATGCTAATCTTGTTAACAACGTGCTAGTCACTTGCTAATCTTGCAATGCTAGTAACTTGCTAATCATGTTAGCAACATGCTAGTCACATGCTAATCTTGTTAACAACGTGCTAGTCACCTGCTAATCTTGCAATGCTAGTAACTTGCTAATCATGTTACCAACATGCTAGTCACTTGCTAATCTTGCTAGACACACGCTAGTAACTTTTTGCTAGAAACATCCTAGCGACATTTTTTATAAATTTATATTTTGTTCTAAAATAACTGATGAAATTGACACTTCTATTTGCTAAAAATAATTAAATTATTTAAAAATAATTAAGAAGATTTTAGAAATAATTACATTAAAAATATTTTAATCACAAATGACTTTAAACATTATGTAAATTCACTGGAAGTTTAAATGTAAAAATTAAAAAAATAAATAATCAAGATGCAAACTGAAACCATATTTCTTATTTTAACTTGTTTCCTTAACAACGGCCGTTTTTATTTAATAACCAGTGTTTCCGTGATCTTGTATAACCTGGATATGTGAGGAACTGAAGTGTGATTTCTACACCTGGAAAAGTCATGCAAATTAATAAAATCTTGACAGAAAAGTCACGTTAAGTTCTAAAATACTTTATATTATTGAATAGAAATTATATGAATAATTATTGCATGAAAAATTTATATATATTTAAAAATAAACCCATAATCACAAACAAAATAAAAATGAAACACTGAAAAATAAAACAGCCAACGGCCACTGATGCATGTTTACATAAATCAACAATTTATTCCAGATGAAATTGAAACTGAATTGTTAAATGAGTTTATATGGACTGTATCTTTAAGTGATAGACTGATGTTCAATATTACGCAAATCAAACACTTGTAAAGTCAATATATTTATTACTAAAACCACTTTTGGTCCATTCAGTGATTTACTTAGCTTCATTTATGTGCTTTTCTCAGCAGAAATGCTTTGGTTTGAAACTGAACGTTTGTTTTTCTTCAGGCACCTTCAGACATTACGATCGCGTGCCCGAACTCTGATGATACGAGTCTCTACCGAAGCTGCAACGTCAGCGCGCCGTTCCTGAGGTCACACGCTCAGGTGAGACGCCTTCACCTGCATCACCACAGAACAGAAGAAGAGTGCGTCCTTTAGGTGCCTTTTGTGCTTCGCTTGGCTTCTGTGTTGTGTTTGGTTTAACGTTTGGTTTGGTTTCTCCAGGTGTATTTTCGACTGGAGTTTGAGTTCAACAGATCTATCTTCTTGAACTACGTCCAGATCACGCTGAAGGTCTCCAGGTGAGGTCGTGACCTTTGAACTGATAAGAATTAAATCTCAGTTTTTTTTACATGTTTGTTGGTGTATAAAATGAATGTGACTATTTTTATTTATTCAGTCATTTTTGTTTGATTGTTTCGTGTGATTTATCTATTTGTTTCATCGCAGTGAAGGTGAAGAATTGTCTCCAGAGGACAACATCAATGACATTTATCATAATCTGAAATATGAGGCTGATATTCTCTTCACAAGGTAATACCAGAGAAATCTTAAAGCTAATCAATGATTATTTAATATTGAACGATTCACGCTTCTTTCAGAGATTCCAGCCCGTCTCGTTTTGATCTCAAACCTGGGTTTGACCAGAGCCTCCCTGTTGGGACCGGACCACCCTTCAACATCTCTTATCAGGTCGGCTCCTCGTTTACAAACAAGGGTTTAAATAATATTCTTCAGAGCAAATCATACGCTGTGCATCTGAACAGAATAAATATGAAGATGTTTCTCCAGTAACTATTTGTTCTGCAGATCCAAAACCTCGGCGTGTTTCCCGTATCTGAGCTTCTCTTCACGTTAAACGTCTTCGCTGTGACCAGAAACGCTAACACACTCCTGCGCCTCTCAGACTTGGAGATCAATCAGGTGCATTTATGTTTACAGATTCTTCAATCAATATATTTAAGCCCAAAACTACAAAGAAATGCTCAGAAACTAAACAGAATGTGGCTCCTGTTGATATATCGAGGTCTTATGAAGCGAAACGATCAGCCTGTGCAAGAAACTGATCGTTATGAATAACGTTATTAGCTGTAATCCAGAGCCATGGAGTGAACGAACGAATCATTCTTTTGAACTCATTCTTTTTAGTGAACTGTTCATCAGACTGTAGAATCTGAAACTTTTCCAGCAGCACCTTAATATATCGTTAAATAGCCACGGGTGTTAATTTCGTGTTGCCTGCTATGCCTTTACTCACGGTTTCAGTTACAAATCTTCCTTACTGTTTGATGGACTGAGGATGAGTTAATTAGCAACAAATTAACATTTTTGGCTGCACTGTCCCTTTAAGACTTCTGTTTGTTGATCTCAGACGGCTGGCTCGAGCTGCGCTCTTCCACGAGTCATCACCGTCGACTCGTCCTCGCAGGAAGATCTCTCCCTCAACCCGCTCACGGTAACCTTCGCTCTTTTTACACTCCTTCTAAAGTTTTGCGATACAGAAATTGCACTCATCTCCCGGGAAACAAATCAACACATGGTTAAAAGTGACAAGCTTGATGAAGACAAACCACCAAACCTGAATGATCTTGTTGGCTAAAGATAACACAAACATAAAGTTTGCATTCATTTAGTTTCCTCTCTGGAACATTCAGTTTCCAAGTGATCAAAAACCCATTTCATGTTGTTCACGTTGTGTTCACAGAACACGTCCACCGAAGACACGTTATTAGCGCACTGTAGAATCAGTCTGGCTCCCCGAGCAGATGTTAGCATCACCGCCACAGGATCGCTCAATCTACAAACTTTATTTGCTGTGAGTATCTCAGACGCTGGAAATCCAGCTAATAGTGTATGGCATACACAGGAAAGCTAAACCTTGATCATCAGCTATCAGTTTTAAAATACAGCACTATTTCTGTTATTGTAAACAAATCTAATATATTAAAATATATTAGTACTGTCAAACGATTAATCGCGATTAATCGTGATTAATCGCATCCAAAATAAAATATTTTGTTTATATATGTGTGTGTACTGTGTATTTTTATGAAAAAAACATACATGTATATATTTTATATATTTACATGTATGTAAATTTACATAATTAATATTATATATAAATATTAATATTTTATATACTGCATCAACAAACATATTTTTGTCTTGTATACTTGCATGTGTGTGTATTTAACTATACATCATAAATATACACAGTACATACCCACATATATATTATGTAAACAAAAGCTTTTATTTTGGATGCGATTAATCGCAATTAATTGTTTGACAGTAGTTATATATATGTACACTAAAATAAATAAAAAATTAACTGGAAAATAAATAAATTATATTTATCAGTTTATTTATATATTTATTATTTACAGTATATGTTATAATAATTATTATAATAATATCTCACATCAGGCATTTGTTCAAAGTAATCATTATTGTACATGACAAACTATAAAAATTATATTTGTATTAATTATTTTATTATATTATCAAAATAAAATAAAATACAGAACTATACAGAACTTTTACACCTCAACATATATAATAAATATAATAAAAAGAAAATATGTATGCAATTTTTATTATTATTTTACATTTTTTTTATTTTATTTTTATTTTTTTATTATTGCAATTTATTATTTAATAAGAATTACATTTTTCAGTCAAGCATCTGTTAAAATAATAATAGAAATAAATTGTTATTCAAATGATTTATCTGTAATGATTATTATTTCACATCGTATAAAGGGAGTGAATATATATATATATATATATCTATATCTATATATATATCTATATATATATATATATATATATATATATATATATAGATATATATATATATATATATATATATATATATATATACAGCACAACATCCTCTTTTCCTCTTAGTTTTCCCAAATCAAGCTCTTGTGCTGATTGAAATGCAAAGTTGGTGCAGGACATATGGGAGGAGAGTGTTTTAAATAAAACCATCTTGGTCTGGCTCCTCAGGTGAAACTGAAGCGCTTAGATCTGATAATGACGGCTGCAGTTGAGATGAACCCCTCGAGTCCGATGTTCCTCCACGAGGAGCGACCCCTGAGACATGTGAGTACCTCCAGAACACTCTAAAACTTATGAAATGATGCATCTGAGCTCCTTTATTAAACCTGCTAGACACCGAGGAGAAAGAAAGACCAGTCTCA
This sequence comes from Carassius auratus, assembly GCF_003368295.1. Taxonomy (NCBI): domain Eukaryota; kingdom Metazoa; phylum Chordata; class Actinopteri; order Cypriniformes; family Cyprinidae; genus Carassius; species Carassius auratus. The sequence goes on along the minus strand of NC_039292.1, from coordinate 1,590,178 downwards.
TATTGAAATGAAGTGTTTCGGAGTACACTAAATGACTGGAGTGATGTACTGCCCTCTTCTGGATAACATCTGTCCGGCTGTTTACTAGAGAACTAGTCAACTTTGACTTAACTACACACACATCTTCTAACACTCAGCTGTGCAGCTTTGCAGATGAGGCCTGGTCTTGTACATCTGATTCTTCCAAGAATTTGACTTGAAGGTTTTGGATTGTGGTTGTGTAGATAATCCTGGAGATCAGGAAGGAGGAAGATTACCGGATTCCCGTCTGGGTGATTATCGGGAGCACACTGGGAGGACTACAGCTCCTGGCCCTGCTGGTTCTGGCGCTCTGGAAGGTCTGGGACGGTGTTTATTAACAGTTACCAAGCTGATATGAACATATGTGTTTGTATAGACGTGTATTACTGTAGTGCATTTGTAAAAACACTTCATTTGGGTTTCAAAGAAGGAAATCAAGCCTCATTTTGGACTAATCCAGGTTGAATCTGCCTATAATTGTCTTGTTTTTCCATGTATCAGCATATTAATATGCATGCAGCACAACAAAGAGGTTTAAAATCCCAAAAATGACACACTTTAGGCAACATTCGAATCATTTATAAGCTAATGTGATCATACTTGGGAATGGTTTTATTGGTAACTAATACTAAAACTAATAAACTATGTTTTCTGTAATTGAAATAAAGATGAAATAATATAAATATCCCTTGTATAAAAGCTTGATAACATTTTACAATAAGGTCCCTTTAGTTAATGCATTACCCATCATGAACAAACAATGAACGATACATCTATTACAGTATTTATTAATATTTGTTAATGTTAGTTAATGAAAATACAGTTGTTCATTGTTAGTTCATGTTAATTTACAGTTATTGTCTAGTTGAAATACTAAAATTAATAAAACACTAAAACTGAAATAAAAACAAATAAAAATCTCAAAATATATAATTATATTAGATTTACTAAAACGTAAACCAAAATTGCAAATATTTCTTTGGCAAATAACTTTAATTAAATAAGTTGACGTACTAAAATTACTCAAATGTAAATAAAAATGTAAAAAAAATTAATTCTAAAAATTAATAAAGCACATAAAATTACTAAAACTGAAAATATAAAAATAAAATATTATTCAAAATATAAATGAATGCTATAATAGAATAAATAATATTAAAATGACACAAAAAAAATGTGTTCGTTTTTAGGCTAACAAATGGGCTTTATGTTTGTTAAATCTCCAACTGAAATCCCTTTTTAATTAAATGTAAATTAAATGTATGCATTTAGCAGACGCTTTTGTTCAAAGCAACATACAGTGCATTCAGGCTATACATTTTTTAACTAACATGAGTCCCCTGGGAATCGAACCCACAACCTCTTGCGCAGCTAACACAATGCTGTAATCATTTGTAACACAATGAGCCAGCCTTTATTCCGTCCATATGCTCGCCGCTCTCTTTTACTCTAGATTAAGTAGAGCTAAATGTACATATCAGAACATTAATTAACACAGCAAACCCTTTATTTAAGGTCAGATCTCACTGTCTCTCTTTCATCCGCAGCTGGGATTCTTCCACAGGCAAAAGAGAAAGAGAGAAGAGCAGGCGACCAATGAGAAGACAGCAGAGGTTCAGTAAAGCCACGGCGACATCCTCAACCAATCACTCAGGGACTCTCTGTCAGCCAATCAGCTGCTCTTGAGCACTGCCACGCCCTCCCGCAGTCCGAAGCAGAACCAATCAGCTCGCTTGCCCTGGCCACACAGAAGATGGGAAGTTTGAGACTTTGAAAAGGTTGAAAGTACTATGGTTTGAACCATTTTGAGAGGTTTTGGTGGTGATTAATTGTTTGTGTATCTTGAAACAAACCTCAGATTTTGGAACAGAATCGATTTTTTTTTTTTTTTTTTTTTTGCTGCGGCATAAATTCAAGCTGATGCACTTGCACAACAATTGTGAACTTGAAATCCGTAAATATTAAATAAGTGTAGCAATATAATATAAAACAATGATACAATTATTATGCACCTTAATGCATTTGGTTGAAACATCTGTTCAGGATTTATATGTGAGAGACATATCTTTCATGTCTGTTTCGGTGTTCTTCATCATTTGCTTTTTATGCAGTTCATTTAAGTCGCTTAAATTCTGTAGTATGAGATTATTGAAAATATTACGGTTATTTGCATTTAAAATCAAGGTTTTTATAAAGTCAGTCTGACTCTGATCGAATTATGAGTCAGGAAAGATATTAACATTTCTAATTTCTAACTCGTCACACTGGAAAAGTGAAAGCTCACATTGAGGGATGCATTACTGTGTGCAGTTGTGTACATTTTGATGAATGTAGGAAGTTATGCAATGCAAAGAAAAGCATACTGTGTGCAGTAAACACGCTAGTCGTTTAGTGGTTATGAACATAGTCTCTCAATCAAAAATATGCAACTTTCTTCTGACATGGCTTCCACGGTTTAAGACAGCGTGGTGATTCTACTGTCACTTGTTTTGATCATTTTCATTTATGTCGCCATTAATTGCATGTAAAGATGACAGCTTGAATGTTTTTTTTTATTTTATTATTATTGCTCCACTGAATAAATTAAAATCACCTTGATTTAAGAGTAAACCTTTGTTTTTTAATTCAGAAGTTCTAACAGAAAACATTCAGGATAAATAATAAATGCATGTGTTTGATGCATAAAATAACTCGTTATAAAGGAATAGTTCACCCACAAATTAAAGTTTCTGAAAATGTTCTCACCCTCAGGTCATCCAGGAGTTTGTTTCTTCATCAGATTTGGAGAAATGTAGCATTGCATCAGTGTCTCACCAATGGATGTGAATGGGTGCCGTCAGAATGAGAGTCCAAACAGGTGATAAAAACATCACAGTAATGACGTTAATTGGTGGACTGGAGTGCTGTGGATTATTGTGATGTTTTTATCAGCTGTTTAGACTCTCATTCTGACGGCACCCATTCACATTCATTAGCGAGACACTGATGCAATGCTACATTTCTCCAAATCTGACGAAGAAGCAAACTCATCTACATCTTGCATGGCTTGAGAGTGAGTAAATTCTCATTGCATTTAAATTTTTGGGTTAACTACTTCTTTAAAAGTCACAGTTCAAACACAACAGAAGCACTCAGAGTCTTATAGGTATCTTTGATTGATGTTTTTAATCTCGTTTGATTTGGAAATAAAAACATATTGAGCAATCTCCAGTGATTACAGAATACAATCCTCCACATTCAGATTCGGCCACATTCAAGCAGACAGGCTCTCACACACACACACACACACACACACACACACACACACCAGCACCGTCCAGAATAAGGCCATGAGACTCAAAAAGAGCTCTATCACATGTTCATTAACCCAAGTCAGAATTACAGACTCGCTAATTGGCTTTACAGTGGCGTCATGGTTTAAAAAAACAAAACAATTATAAATGTCCAACTTCTGGTTACAGGCACATTTTAATATTCAAATAAAAGAAATCCCCTGGCACAGAGTTTAGCTTTAAGTCATCAACACTCAACTATTGATTCCTTATAAAATAGACATTTTTGACTCCGTTTTTAAATAAAGCTTTTATAAAAGAGCAGCTCGTTAAAAATAGCTGTTCACATTGTCATGATTAAAGTTCAACACACAATTGAATGCTGTTCGTCAAAAGAAGAAAAGCATCAGTTTTCAAAATAAAAGTATTTTGCGCTGCATCAGCATTACCATCCTCTAAGATCTGTTTTAAAAAAAAAAAAGAGCCAGGATGAAACTGGAAACTCCAGTTCTTTTGGGAATAACTGCAGCAGTCAGATCTCCCAAATGGATCAACAGGTAAATTAGTAAATTGCTAGTACTAAACAAGATCAAATTAGAAGTCCTCAGCACCGTTCGCCAGGTTAAAACAAACTCCAAAACCCAGATGTGACAGAAAAACTAAAACACAGGTCAGTGGTATTCAACAAACTCCTCCAGACTTTTGGGAATCTGGTTCTGATACAAGATCCGATGTTGTCGCACGGCGCGAGCCGCCAGGCATTTCAGGCTCATCTTCATCTGCGTCTTCAGAAGGATTTCGGAAACCCCTGTCGTGCTCTTATCAAGGGGGGTCTTCTTTTGCTTGTTGGTCATGTCCGTATGTGCGCCGGCTTCCACGAGGCTGATCATGATGGAGTGGAGCGTCAAGAAGTCGCTGATGGGACGGTTGTACTGTACGATGAGATGTAAAGGGCTGTTCCCTTCATAGTCGACGGCGTTGACCTGTGCGCCGCAGTCGATGAGCAGCTTGGTGACTTGCGCGTTAGGAAAGCTGCACACGTCGTTGGTGTGGAAGTCATCTACTGGCGTGCTAGAGCTAGCCGCTAGGTGCAGAAGCGTCAACCCCTCTCGGGATCGCGGGTCAAGGCGTATCAAGTCGTAGATCTGTTTGTTTATTCGCTCTCGTTCCTCTTCGCCGCATTGCGTTTTCGTAGAGATGCAAACCAGGTAGAGGAAAGTGAACACGTTGGTTTCGTAGCTTTCTGTGGCTGCCGGCAACTCCGCATCGGAGGTGGACCTCACGCGCGCCAAGCTGCGGCGGATTTCCAGGACGCTGGCGCGCAAAACGTGTTCGACGTCCGATGCGCGGACCGGCTCCTTCAGGTGGACCATTTGCGAGAACACTTGCGCAAATCTCAAGAGGTCTTTATGCGTGCTGCGGTTTCCTTGTTGGCGTAGATGCAAGGCGTGCAGCCAGAGTTTGATGCACTGTTCGAACTCCATGTTGTCGGCGTAGACCGCTCCGCGATATATTATGGGATGCGACACGTCTATGTTATCCGCACCCAGAATTCGTTCGCGAATCATTAGGCCTTCCATGTGTAGTGCGTCCCGGTCGTGTTGAATGGTCTCTAAGTCTCGCAAAGTCCTGCACTCTGCCCTCCCTCCGTACGCCACGACAGGAGACGCCAACTCTTTGGCGATGACCCTCTCTGGATCGCGAAATCGTTCCAGCATGGCGAGGTACAAATAGTGGTAGGTCTTAAGAATGTCGTAATTCTCTCGGTCGTTGGCGAAAGATGCTCCGAGTAGTTCCAATGCTTCGATGCGGCTATGCATATCGCAATCCGCATGCGACAGCAGCAGCTCTACGACGTCCGCCTTGCAGCTCTCAGCTGCCACTTTCAGTGGCGTCATGCCATGTCCGTTAACCACTATCGCCGCTTGGCATCGCACCAACTCCTTCACGATATCCAGATGCCCGGCTTCTGCGGCGAAGTGCAGCGCGGTGGCCCCGCAGTGAGCTTTAGAGTTGGGATCCGCGCCCCGCTCCAGCAGGAAGTAAACAACATCGCTGTGGCCCTTGTAGGCAGCGATCATCAAACAAGTGTTGCCGTATTTATTAGCGATGCTGATGTCAGCCTTGTGCTCTACGAGATATTGTACGATGTCCAGCCGGCCGTCGAAGCAGGCAGCCCTGAGCGGGGTGGAGTTTGTGAGGGTGGTGTGATTCACGTTAGCGCTGTGCGAAACCAGCAAACGCACCACCTCGAAATGCCCAGCACCAGCTGCACACCAAAGAGCCGTGGCGCCATCAATAATATACCTGTAAGAGCGAGACACACGTCAGTATAATTTAACATTTAAAATGCATAATTTCAGTTAGGGCGAAGAAAAGCTTCTGGCTTCTCTCGAGGCCACAAGAGGGCGCATCGAGCAAAATATTACTAATGCACATATATTCAATGCATAAAAAAAAATTATTATGTTTAATAAACCAATTTTAATTAAGTTGCTTAAACACCTATAAACAAAACAACATTATTGTACGAATGCATAGTTACAAGTCAATTACAGGGTACATTTTTTACTTATAAACATGAGATGTAGCGGGATTGGGAAATAAACCACGCAATAAAGTCTTGAAACACATTGTTGAAACAAATTATTGCATGGCTTTCTAAACATGCGGCTCTTTGTGCGAGATGCGAGTGCAACGCTGATAGATGTCCCTCTAGAAAAAGGGATAGTTCACACAAAAATGAAAATGTTATGTTTATCGGCATCCATGATGTAGGTGAACTTCCTTCAGAAGCAGATAAACATCTAATTTTCATTTTTGGGTGAACTAGTCCTTTAACTGATTATCATATGTTTGTCCACAGCAGATGCTTCCAGATGAAGCGATGGACATGTGTTCTCTGGGATACTTGGATCCGTGTGAGAAACAAACAACGCACCCGTCAAACCGCACAGTCCCGGTCTGTTCAGTGTCCACCTTGTAATGGTTCAGAAGCAGCCGGACCACCTTGTCGTGTCCGTTCCGGGCAGCTATAATGAGCGGCGTGGACCTCTGTCCGGCGTCCTGGGTCACGTACTCCAGCAGGTGCCGGGTCTGGACGCCGGAGTGGTTCAGGAGCAGGGCGGCCAGGGTCAGGACTCGACCCTCACCGGCCGCTCTGTGAACATACCGGGCCAGGGACTCCAAGCGGGCCAAAGCCGGTGCCTCCGCCATCTGATCTCAGAACAGATCAAACCGTCTCCCATTAAAACCCTCAGCCTGAGCTCTACAGCTCATCTATGGAGAGCTTCCTCTGGACCTACTGACATCTACAGCTGACCTCGATTATAACACGCTGGGTTATTAATATGAGATACTAATAAGGGGAAATAACATATATAGTAAGCGAAATAATATAGAATGTTTAAATATGAATCTCTAATCCTGACGTAATCTGTTCGACTCAGTGACTTTCAGACGGGATACTCTTTCACTTCTAAACCAAACGAATTAATATGGTTCAGTCCACCACTTTCAGATCGCGATGAATCCCGCCGATCACTCCAACAGAACCAATCCGGACTTCGTCGATGTTTAATACGATTTAATGCTCTGAATCTGCGCTGGATGTGTCGGTGTCTTTCACCTCTGGCAGTAACGACGACCGGAAATGAAGTCGGCAATAACAGGAAGTGCGACACTGGGATTCCCGGACTGCCTTTTCGAAATAAAAGTCCCGTCAAATAAATCCCAATACTTAAAAGTAAAATATGACAGAGGAAACCCGTATTCTCTATATGTGATATTATATAATATCATGTAATACTTTACTATATTATACTATAGAATTTATGTGTTTCTGTAGATGTCCTCCACAATGTCAGAAGCAAGGATCTGTTACCAAATGTTATTTTATAATAATAATAAAAAAATATTTTTAACAAAATGTGGTCTGACAATATTTATACATCACTGTAAAGTAAATAATATTAGTATAAAATAATAAGAAAATCCAAGAAACAATATTTTTAATTGTAATTTTGAAAACAATAAAAGTCCCATAAAACAATATGAAAATCTTGAAAATAAATCCCAATAAATAAATATATATATATATATATATATATATATATATATATATATATATATATGAGTAACCATAATTATAATATAATATGAAAGATAATTTTATAATATTTAATAAGATATATATATATATATATATATATATATATATATATATATATATATATATATATATATATATATATATATATATATATATATAAATTTTCAAGTCTTTGCATTGGGTTGAATCCTACTTAGAATCGCATTCAAAAGCCAGAAGCTCTTTGATGCCTCCCCAAACCCCTGCAGCAGGAGATATTGTGTTGGGATTTAAGGATTAAAGTGTGTTTCCCACGGCGTTCCAGAGATGCTCTGTATCCGCTTTCTTCGTGTTCTTGATCTGTAAATGGAGGAAGAGTCTGGATGCATCCCAGATCATCATCACTGCATTCAGTTTAATTAGTTTAGTTTGTTTTTAGGTCAATAATTAGTGATTTGAACAAACCCCAACATTTAGTATTCAACTCGTCCCACTTCTATATTGAGTTATGAAACTAAAACATAAAAAAAATAAAAAAAAATAAAAAACATTAAATGTTACTGGTAAAACAAATGACAAATGTAAATTGAAATTAAAATGAACTTTTACTGCAATTAATAAATAAGTGAATGATTATTTTATTTAGTTTCAGGTAACTGTATTAACAGTGTTTCACACATCTACCGAAAAGAAACATTTATATTTAATTTTTGTACGTTTTGCTTTTTACGTAGTTTATTAATATTTTGTGAAAAAGTGTGTTTTAACTTCTTTAACATCATTCATAGTTTCAATGATAATTATAAAGATGCTTCACATTTTTTACAGTATTTTATTGTAATACTGCATGCATTGTCTATTAAATGTAATATACACCATTTATACACCATTCATCATTTTTCCACAGTATTGTGTAAGGTATATCAAAAGCCAGTTAACATGTTTTAACGTTATTTTCCCTTTAATATCTTTACACTGCATGCATCTGTTTTAAAAATATTATTTTAATATCATATTGCACCGAGACTGAAGCCAATAGAGTTTATTTTTTCATTGGAAATAACTGAGCAGTTACTGCAAGACACACACATGCAAATCCTGATGCAGAAACCGAGAGAAAACTAAACATGAAGCGAGGAAATCTTGATACTGTTGGTTTAGATTCATGATAACGATGCAATCTCGATTTCCTCTTAAACAGATTGACTCAGTTTATACCAAAACAAATCCTTCATTTACGATTAAAGAGATTCTTTGCCAAACTGTATCCAATCCTTATCAAACAAAACGCATTTTTATCTGTCATCTGGATGCATTTCAAACAAAAATGTGTTATGGTTTTACTTCAAAGTTAACAGCAAAACAATGATTGCTTTCAAACCGTTTTCCTAAGCACCGCCCCTTTTGCGCCCCACCTGTCAGTCAAACAGATAGCCCCGCCCCAAACTCACTCTATTATGCAGCTATTCCCATTATATAAAAAGGTTATTGTTAACTATCAATTCCCTGATGGGGAAAATTGACAGGATTTAAAATTCTCACTTGGTTGAATCAAGCAGCTCATAGAAAATGATCATTGAGTGAACCTTAAACTTAGATACTGGAGGTATTTGAACATCCAAACAAATGACTCACATCAGTGTTTATTTATCGCACGGACGTCCTATTAAACCTAAAAAGCCCCAGGTAAAGTCAACAGTGTAAACTTTGCTTACTAAGTTAAATAAACTTGAAATCTGTAGGAGTGCATGGATAAAACTCAACAATAACAAGTGCAGACTTCAGTGCTCGGGACATCCAGATAAGGACAGAAAACACAGAAAGATGGTTTATAAAGTCTCCTGGAAGAAAGACAGAGCACTGAAAGCCCCACGCCACACATTCACAGTGTTTTAATTGAAGGAAGTGTCAGTTGAACTGACATCACATGTGGTGCCTTGCTTGACAAATGTGATGAAGTGTACTAAATATAAACCATCCACGATGAATATAACTCTCAGCCTGTCAGACATGATCAAACGTCTTCTGTATCTAAAGCGTTTTGGCAAAGCGCTTAGACTCTGCCTGTCCCAGATAAGAGCAGCGAGTTGGACTTCTCCACGTTTCCATAAAATGCATAGGAGAGGTAAAACTACATTACCCATAATGCATTGTGACGTGTGCCATTCTAAACCAGATGTGGGATATTGCTACTTTATATCTCTGATTTACAACAACAAAGTCATTTCTGTTTAATATTATTCTTTAGTAGAGCTGGTATATTACTTAAAAATTGTAATATGATTCCAAATGACATGACAAAAATTACAATTAGTATCGTAATCCATTACATTACATATAATTGGACTACTTTATGGTAACTTTTAGATTACTTTTGACCTAATTCATTTATCATATTGATTTAAATAGAGTTATCTTGTCCCATATTGATGGGAAAAAATAAAAAATACAAAGAGTAAGACAATAAATGTTGCTCTTGTTGTAATTAATTAATAAAGTGCAAAAAATACGCTTGTTATAGATGTTTTCTTTCCTCTAGTCTGAAATAAGACATGTTAAGTAAGAAAAATAGCCCAAAATATCTGTGCATGAAATACAATTCAGATCATATCTGCGTATAGAAATTACTCATTGTAGTTCCTCATTATCTTGCTATTAAATGAATTAATTTAAATAATGCAGTTTATGTTTGTCCCAGTGCACAAGGATGGCGTATGAAAGACATATAAACGAGAGGTTTTGCAAAAATGATGACATTTCTGATGCTGAGCAAGCTTCAAAACTGCAGTAAATCAGAAGCAGCGTGTCACAGAGACACAGCCTCTAAATCTTCCTAAAACAGCAAAAAAATAAATAACTATACACAAGCAAGACCATATTTAACTGATAAAGCAGCTGCCAAACTGCTTCAATCATTAACTACCAACCGTGGGATTGTTTTCACAGTCACCAGACGCATCTGACGTTTTTACTTCATAAAGACTGATGCTTTAAAGTCGACTTTTTATTAATAACGTATTTAAGTAGTTAATATTTCGGATTATTGGATTTGTATTTGTGATTCCGATCACATAGCCCTCTTGTGTTTATCGAGAGTAGATTATTTTATACAGGTTGTGCCATATGGTACGAATCACAAATGACTTTAAAAACGATAAATGCGTGCACCTCTAAATGCCTCTCTCTGTATAAAAGCATGTTTAAGCAATTTATTATAAGCTATAAAAAGCGAGACCTGAAAGCCAGTTGTGTTGTTTTGTGAACCTGCATCACGAAGCTCATAAATTCCCCTGTTGTTGTGTTATTGTTTGCATGGATTCATGTGTTGAGATGATAAACTGAGGATAGATTTACTCCCTGAACCACAGACCTGCTGTCAAATGTTAATAAGATGGAATAACAATAAAACTGTGTAATTGTGTTTATGAGGAAAACAAACATTGCTATGATAAGACCGGACTTTATTATGCCCTTCAAATAGACAAGATAATAACACTGTTTCCATTCATTTCCTCTCGGACCCTCAGCTTCACATGTTGAGGTCACTGACACAGCTTTATTACACTTCAGATCAGCAATACACTTTAATTATTTCAGAATTTCCAGGCAATACATTCAAACAACTAAAAGCAGACCGGAAACCAGATATGAAAAAATCTGCATTTACAGAATGATCATTAACGAAATTATTTCAATCTTGGGGATTATTTATTATTTAATTCTTAAATGCAATTAATGAAATGCAAGTGAAAATGAAAAGATCGTTTAATATTTGTATTTATAAATAAATAGTTCAAAGAGGTATAAATAAATCTTAATATTATATTATATAGAACTATATATAAGATTTCCTGTTGTATCTTTATGCCATTTTAAAGATGTATAAGCAATTGTAGATATTAAATGCACTTCTTTCTAGTTAATTTATTATTATTTTAAAATTTAATGCAAAAATATTTTACCCTGAAAACATTAGGCTGACCAAATATTTATAATAAATAATTCTCAAATATGCATGTGTGTGTGTGTAATTTTTAAGATAATTGCATGAAAATCTGTTTTTTCTCTCTCTCTCTCTATTTCCTCCAAGCATCAGTAAAAGTGGAAAATATCAAAATGTCATCGCAGTTAAGCTCAGTGTTGTGTGTCGATAGACTGTACATCCAGGTCTGCTTCAATGCACACGTTTACACCGAATAAAACCACTCTTCAGAATTCAGAAATCTGGACAGAAGCGTGAAAAAGCCCCGGATGCACGGTTCGCAAAAGACTAGTTGGCACGCACGTTTAAGGATGCAGCATGTTGAAACATCTCTTGAGAGAATATAATAAAAAGGGTCGAACGACATCCCTGTAGAGTTTTGTAAAAGTTCCCTTTATCCTCCTCCAGAGCTGTGTCTGGAGTCAACAGCGCGCTTTTACGCACGGCTTTGCGCGTGTCCGTGGACGGTTACGCGTCGGTTTGTCCGTTCACCACCGACAGTCTGTACTCCTCGGTGTCCATCACGTTCAGAGGAATCACCGCCTGGCTGTCGTCGCGCTCCTTCGCGGTGCCCGAGAACGGGCGGATCTGACAGCTGTTGGCGATCGCGGGAGACGAAATCCTCCAGAAGAAGTCCTTCAGCATTTTCCTGAACTCCCTGCGCATGAGGCAATACAAGACCGGGTTCAGGCAGCTGTTCGAGTGCGCCAGGCAAATGGTGACCGGGAACACGTACATGTGGAGCGCGTAGTAGACTTTATCCCAGTGGACCACGTTAAACTTGACCAGGACTCCCCAGAAGGTGATGGCGTGGTTGGGCAGCCAGCACAGGAAGAAGGACAGGACCACGATCGTGACGGACTTGGTGACTCTGGACCTGCGCTTGGGGAGGTTGTTGTTCATGCTCCGCAGGCGAATGAGGCGCAGGAGGAGAAGGTAACACACGACGATGATGAGCATCGGGAACACGAACGCCACCAGGATCTTCTGCAGGTGATAGAGCGCGTGCCAGTGCTGGCCGTTGGGGACGCGCAGGAGACACAGCTTGACGCCGTTAATCGATCTCACCGTGGAGAAGATCGCCGTGGGGAGCGAAGCCACGGAGGCCAGGAGCCACAGGAGCGCGCTCACCAGCTTCACCGAGCAGCGCGTGTTGCGCGTGCGGTCCTTGAGCGCGGACGCGACAGACCAGTAGCGCGTCACGCTCATGGCGGTGAGGAAGAACGCGCTCGCGTACACGTTCATCACGGTCACCGTGACCACCACCTTACACATGACGTGTCCGAACGGCCAGGTGAAGTCGAGCGCCGTGTCCACGGCCCAGAAGGGCAGCGTGAGGACGAACTGGAAGTCCGTGACCGCCAGGTTCATGATGAAGTGGTTGATCGTGGACTTCTTCCTCCCCTGCCGGACCCTCATGAGGAAGAAGACCAGCAGGTTACCCACCAGACCCACCGCGCACACCACCGAGTACACGATGGACATCAAGACGCGCAGCCCCAGAGTACCGTCCGAAGCCAAGTCGATGTCCTCCAGGTTGCGGCTGAGCTCGTACGCGGAGCCGTTCGCGGAGCTCTGGTTCTGGAGGTCCGTCATCCTGTCCTGCCACAGCTCGGCGTCAGGTGCCCGGTGCAGCCCGGATCTGTGGAGGGCTTGCATCACCGTCAGAGTGGAGGGAGGGAACACTAGGAGAGCGGGCGAGGGGGTCGCGTCTCTCCGGGACACAGCGATGAGGCTGGAGGTTCCCGCGCCATGACGCTGGAGACGGACGCGCCGCGCGGGGCTTTATCAAACCTGCGCCATCCGAGGCCCCGCCCACAGACGAGACGCTCCTCCCTCGAGACGCCTGCGATCCGCGCTGGAAAAATGAGTCGGAATGCGCACGGGCTTAAAAGTGAAAAAAAAGGGTAAAATAATAATTTGCTTTATTTCACGTGTTCTGAGAGGAGCACCTCTTTTCTCGAGCTGACTAGCATCCGATGCGCGCGACCCCGATACAGTTACACACTAACGTTTGGGGAACTGTGTGGGGAAAAATATCTGATGTGTGACATTAAATCAGATCCGGGCATTACAGAAGGAATACATATTAATACATACAGGTCGCCTGCTAAACTTTACTTTTTACTTTTATAATACAATTTGAACATGAATAAAGTTTTGGTGAAACAGAAACAGTCTCAGAAACATAAATCATTTTAGACTCCTTGCCATTTCTATAAATAATTTATTAAATATTAATCATTTTGGCCACACCTACAATTTTTGAATCACAGAAATAAGCAGCAGGACCAAAAAAAAAAAAGGAAATAAGTAAATTAATATATTAATATAATAATGGCCACACACACTTAATTTGCATCATAGAATTAGAAAGGGTTAAAAACAATGGAAATAAATTAATTAATAAATTAATAAAGATTATATTATAAAGTTATTTATTGTAGAATAGAGTTTGGGGCATTTTAATTTGCATATTAATATAGCTAATTATATTGGCCACGCCTCCAATCGTGTACCACAGAATTATGGAGGACCAAGCTTAAAAGGGTAAAAATAAATAAATGATAATATTAAAAAATATATATACATAATTATATATTCATAAAATTTAAAATAAAACAAAGTAATAAATAGCTCAAACATTTTTTAATTTTTATTTTGAAGGTCTTTTTACATCTTTGATTTTTATTAAATATTAATATAATCATATTGGCCACACCCACGACATATGAAAGGTCAAAAACAATGGACATAAATGAATTAAAAAGTAAACAGATTGTGGAACAGATCCAGAAAAAAGGTTTATGCATTTATTTTTGAAATAATATAGATAATTATATAGGTCTCTCCTCAAAGCATGTACCACAGAATGATGAAGGACCAGATTTAGAAACAGAGGAGAAAAAGTAAACATGCAGAGTGAATGAATAATGAGCAGGACATTGCACGAGAGAGACCACTGAACACTGAAGTTTCTCACATCTGTACGGCACTTTGACTATTTAGATGCATTACAGTTTGGCTTTCACATCTGTGTGCAAAGTTCTGCCGCAGACTGTGTAATCATTGATCTGTAACACACATATGGAGGATGAGGATGACGGAGACGTTTCCTTTTCCTTGTTTGATACAGAAGAATCCATGTTTATTACAGTATACAGCAGAGGATGGAGGAAGTGCATCTGAAACACTGGGACGCGTCTGACACACACACACACACACACACACTGAGATTAAGATGCATTCAACTGATCAAAGGTTTCTATCAATGAATCCTGAAATATAGAAATCTATCATATATTCCACAAAAAAAAAAAAAATGTGTTTAAAGGAACAGTTGAAAATTTGCTGAAAGTTTACTCACTCTTAGTTCATCTCAGATGTAGATGAGTTTGTTTCTTCATCAGAATTGGACAAATGTAGCACTGTATCACTTGGTCTACAATGGATGTGAATGGGTGCCGTCAGAATGAGAGTCTTCTCCAGATGTTAACTGATGGACTGGAGTGCTGTGGATTATTGTGATGTTTTTATCAGCTGTCTGGACTTTCATTCTGACGGCACCCATTCACTTCAGAGCATCCATTGAGGATGCTTTAATAGCATACAAGGCAAAATCGAGTCTCTCGTACATTATAAATAGGTCATGTCGCTATATTAGTGGCCATAAACCGCCTGTGCATGTACGGATTTCAATGTTGATTCAGTCCTAGATTAGAAACTTGGATTGTGTCACCACAGCATTAAATGTTTAACTTTTAGCCGTTCTAATTAAACTTCACAAAGTCATAAATGTCAGTGTGTGGGTGGGTGTTCATGATCATCGCAGATAAAATAAACTTTTATGATGTCCTTGATTCAACCAGAACCTTCTTCTTTTGTGTCACAGCTGAAGATGTTTACCTTTGTGTTGCTCAACAATAAAGTGAAGAGAC